>NC_091361.1:17595095-17795689 GCF_038502225.1 Cherax quadricarinatus
CATGTTCACCCATCAGTAATACTGGACACCTGGGTGTTAGTCGACTGGTGTGGGTCGCATCCTGGGACAAAATTGACTTAATTTGTCCGAAATCTCTGCATAAGACGCTTTCTGTGCAGTAGTATGTCATTTATGTCAGCTAAGCCTGTACACTTTGTACATGTACTTGTAGAAATAAAGATATTATTAATTAGGTGACCTGACTAAGACTTCACAACGCTCCCACTCAATGAGTAGTAGGGTCACATGTGAGGTCATATAGGAGGTCATATCTCAGCTTTATTACGTTTCTGTTGTCCTAGGATTTTTAACTGTTCCATGATAATGTGAGAAATCACTAAAGCTTGGGATTTAACTATTTTTCACTGTAATTATTTTGAAATTAAGATATCACCTGTTTCCTGTGATCTTATTGCGCGTGCGTGCAATAAGATCTCTCACACAAACACACACACATTTCACTAATTCTTACTCATGCATAAATAAAAGAAAATAACTATTCAGTGAATGACCGAGCCTCAGGTCCTTGCGTGTGGTATGCATAAATATAACAGGTATCAAAACCTGCTAGAAAACCTTTGACATAACAGTTTTTCTGACACACACACGCACACACGCACACACACACACACACACACACATACACACACACACACACACACACACACACACACGAATGGATATACCAACTCGCACATTTCTCTCGTGCATGCATACTAACCTCTTCACCTCTACCAACTTATTAAGGGATAGCCTCGTAGGTCCACGAGAGCGAGGATATACACCTGATTTTCCACGTAACCCCATGTGGGCCTGACACTTTTAACTATGTATCTACGAAATAGTGTTATTTCATTTCACTATTCAAAGTGTGCGTAATGCGTATTTTGTGTGCACCGAATGAAGGTCTGCCAGTGTTCCTGTGAATTAGTGCACAAACACTGACTATTGTGTAAATAAAAACTAACCTTGATCATTCTCTTTGTACGGTGTCGTTAAAGGTGAATGACCTTACCTTGACTCTACATTGTTACCTTGATACTTAGCCCCTTGTCTCTACCAACCTGTGGTCAATATGCATTGCATTACCAGGGTTTCTTACGTGCAAGTTACTGTAAATCAGCGCAGAACAATACTTTATTTATTTATATATTTTATTAAAGTTATGGCAAAGAGGCGGGTTTCTCTGACCTAATTGATTGGGGTATAAGCACGTGCCTTCAAAAGTCCAATAGGCTGAATTCATCTCAGAAACACTATGTACGTGTAGCCACAGGTGTCACTCAGTGTTGGTGCTGCCATGGCGGCCTGTATGTACGTTCTTGTCTTAATAAATTCACCATAGAAGGTGTGTGTGTAATTCTCTGAGAAAATACCTGTTTTTGTTTACGGAGATTAAGTGCAGAGTGAAATGTCACAAATTTGTTGCATGAACAATATGCAGTACTTGGTAATACTTAAGCTACCACCAGGGACTCAGGCCGACTCGGGGACCTTCTGTGTCACCCCATGGCCACGTCATTATCTGTGACCACATCCAAGGATCACTGCCTTGTTGGGTGTTGCAGTGTTTGAGGCAACAGAGTTAATTCAGAGGGCTTCATTCGAGTCCACACGAGACACATCAGGAAAAAGCGACATACTGAGGAAAGAAGAGAGAGCGCAATGTACCTGAACTCTGCAGAATGCTCTCCGTTAATAATAATAATAATAATAATAATAATAATAATAATAATAATAATAATAATAATAATAATAATAATAATAACAATAATAATCTTTATTTACTACAAGTACATGTACAAGGTATACAGTCCTAGCTGACATTAATGACATACTACTATATAGAAAGCCGCTTGTTATGCAGAGCATTTCGGGCAAATTAGGTCAGTTTTGTCCCAGGATGCAACCCACACCAGTCAATTAACTCCCAGGTACCCATTTTACTGATGGGTGAACATAGACAACCAGTGTAAAGAAACACGCCCAATATTTCTACCCTCGCTGGGAATCGAACCCAGACCCTCTCCGTGTGAAGCGAGAGCTTTAATCACCAGGCCACGGTTCCATGGATAAAATCTCCTCTGCTTGCTTACGAAATTAATATTAACATCATTATCTTTGATGAGAGTAAGACACATGTGCAACATCTGGGTATCTTTATTGTAGACGTTTCGCCATCCAGTGGCTTTATCAATACAAATTCTAGGACATAACTTGAAGACAGTAGAACTATGTACAGAAGATTGAGGGACTGATTACCTCATCTTCTGTACATAGTTCTACTGTCTTCAAGTTATGTCCTAGAATTTGTATTGATAAAGCCACTGGATGGCAAATCGTCTACAATAAAGATACCCAGATGTTGCACATGTGTCTTACTCTCATCTTGTCGGTATTATATACCATTCGTATACAACTTGTCAGACACTGCAACTTCATGGAATCTTAATTCTGAGGACATGTACATAACCATCACGACTACTACAACTAACCCATCTCTTTGGGAAGGACCTACTTCCACTGGGGAATCCCGCCTACCAGTGAATTTGCCCTCGTCTGCTTCACCTGACGTTACTATATAAGCGCCAGGATTCTTTCTTCTGCTTCAGAATCTCCACGACTATGGTGCTGTTCGCACCTACTCCTAGGTTGAGGGACTGATTACCTCATCTTCTGTACATAGTTCTACTGTCTTCAAGTTATGTCCTAGAATTTGTATTGATAAAGCCACTGGATGGCGAAACGTCTACAATAAAGATACCCAGATGTTGCACATGTGTCTTACTCTCATCTTGTCGGTATTATATACCATTCGTACACATCATTATCTTTGCTTGATTCATACCAAGATCCTACGATACCAGAAGACAGTGACTTAATCAAAAATCTCAAGACTTATAGGTAAGGAGCTAGCTGCCTTAGCCTATCGGGTTGGAGAAGCAAAACCACTAAAAACTTCAACATCTCTCGGGCATACTCTCTAATTCTCTATAGTTCATCAATATGCTGACATTACATATGTCAAATATATGGATACCTTACCAAAACATGTAATTCCACGGAGAGGCATAAGTTCTACACAGGCAGACGTCAAACGAGGGTAAATAAAGACAAACTCTCTAAAGGTGAGCTTCATGTAATGTGTGTGAATTGCCGGTCAAGAGTCAGGCCGAGGCTCTCTGGGGGCCAGAGAAAATCTCTCGAAGTTTTTAGTCAAAGAAACAACAAAAAAACAGCAGCAGCAGCAGCTGCGGCTGGCGTCTAACCAGCCAGGGATCTGCCTGCTGAGGGTTATAACTTTAACAGTGTACATGAACAGCAAGTTAATAAATGAGACACTTGTTTACAAGTGTCTCATATATCAACTTCTCGGTTTTCTGAACCATTCGTTCACATGAACCATAAGGACAGAAACCCACCCAGGGATGTGGGCTCTAATGACGAGCCTGATAAGCCTGTTCTGGATGTGGATTATAGTCTGGTGTGGCACCGTGGGCATGGGAGATACCCTCTCTCAGGCAATACAAGATTACAGCAACAGCAGAAGAGATCCATTCCAGCATAGCACGGTTGGCAGCTCCAACAGTGTGACTGATGTCTAGCGGCCTACTGGAGGACTGCAGGCTTCAGGTGTGGTTGGTGGTTGCACCACGGCTCTTGAACAAAGCCTGCCGGGAAGGTGCGATGACTTGGAAACAAATCAAGCCATTGTTGCACTTAAAAGTAAGTGGCAATAGTTCCTGGCGGTGACTGAGCATCAACATAAATTCACTGACAGTGGGAAAAAAAAATAACAATCATATTGTCTCACGACACAACACAAAATGTAAAAATTCACTAATTCTAAACAAGATTCCGAGAACAGTTTTGCAGAGAACAAAATGCATGCCTAATTTCACCAATGAGATCATACTCTACCACAAAATGAGTAAGTCACAAGAGTAAGGAAACCACAGGTCCTGCAGATGCTCGGAGAAGTACGTTGCCTCGTCAGTGGCTGGTCAAAGAGAAAGACTACTGGAGATGCAGGTTCGAGGTAAGATATACTCAAGAGCTTGACATTTCCAAAATACACCAGAAATGGCGGTTAACCTCAAATCTTCCAGCACAAAGAGTGTGGTTCAAGAACATCCTACATAGCTATGTAGCTGATTATAAAAATGTATATGCAATACTATTACGTGTGATATTTTAACTCTAGGTACAACATGTACAATTATATGATGCATAGGTTAGAATTGTTAAATTGTGTATTTAGCTTGCAAAGAATCGCTAATTGGTGACTACGCACACGTTTTAGTTTTGCCAAACAGGAAAACCATTGAAAGACCCGTGAAGCGCAAAACGACAACCTAACACCTATTCATAGCTGTCCTGCATCCCAAAATACTTAACATGGGGAAGAGATTACTTGCGTTGCCGATAAAGTATGTGAAATCGGTGTCATGAGAGGACAGAAGCTTCGGGATAGTACTCACAACAATGGTCTTTCTAAATAAGAACATAAGAAAGAAGGAACACTGCAACAGGCCTACTGACCCATGCTGAGCAGGTCCATGTCCCCCCCCGGATTAGCCCAATGACCCACCCCCGGATAAGCCCAATGACCCACCCAGTCTGGTCACCTCCACTCAAGGATGGAGCACGGCACCAGACCCAGCAGCACAAGCTAGTCAGGTCCAACTCACACCCACCCACACACACTCATGAATTTATCTAACCTATTTTTAAAAATACACAACGTTTTAGCCTGAATAACTGTACTCGGGAGTTTGTTCCACTCATCCACAACTCTATTACCAAACCAGTGCTTTCCTATATCCTTCCTGAATCTGAATTTTTCCAACTTGAAACCATTGCTGCGAGTCCTGTCTTGGCTGGAAATTTTCAGCACGCTATTTACATCCCCTTTATTTATTCCTGTTTTCCATTTATACACCTCTATCATATCCCCTCTAATTCTACGCCTTTCTAGAGAGTGCAGATTCAGGGCCCTCAGTCTATCCTCATAGGGAAGATTTCTGATACATGGGATCATCTTTGTCATCCTCTGTACGTTTTCCAGAACATTTATATCCATTATGCAATACGGTGACCAGAACTGAGCAGCATAGTCTAAATGAGGCCTAACCAAGGATATATAGAGTTGAAGAACAACCTGAGGACTTCTATTATTTATACTTCTAGATATGAAGCCAAGGATTCTGTTAGCTTTATTGTGAACACTAATGCACTGTAAACTACTAGAACAGTAAAGTTATGCCAAGTGAATTCAAATATCAATCACACACAAACATTTGAATTACAAGAACTGAATCATACCCAATCCTCGTTATTTGCTCTAAACCTCCTAAGACATAAACTTAACGTAATTGTGTATGAAGCTTGATATATTTATACCCAAATTAATGAAAAGGGATTAGAGTTAAATTTTTGTGTATTACCTCTTGCATAGACTTAAACTAGCATTAAATAAAGAGTATGTGGGTATAAGTTTGGTTTCTGAAATAGACGTTTGAATGAAGCTGACAGTAATGCACTTGTAAACGAGTTTGAAGAAAACAGACTAGTACAGATAAGAACTAGCATATCAAATGCCCATAATAATGAAATGTGTTAAGTAAAATGTCTGTGGTGATATTAACAAGATCAGAAGACTACAAGTCAATTTTTAAACATATTTTGAGCTAATGGCCTGAAATGTTTACACTGAATTACTTATGCATCTTATTTGTTGTATATATATTTATAGGTTTAATTTTTTGCAATTTATCATATTACTGGAAAAAGCTTTTCTGTTATTTACGATTCTGGACCAGTAGGCCTCTTCTGCAGTCAAGTGTTTCATTGTGAATTCTCAGATTATATATATATATACATACATATATATATATATATATATATATATATATATATATATATATATATATATATATATATATATATATATATATATATATATATATATATATATATATATATATATATATATATCGATCTGATCCTAGGAAAAAAAGTCTCAGACCTCCGGACGATGGAAAGCAGGATGAAAGACATTGACGCACACGATGCCTTCTACCTACTCACCAGGTGCCTGTCAACCCCAAAACTTACCTATTTTCTGAGATGCTCCCCAGCCTTCACCAGTCCAAAACTCAAGGAATATGACTCTCTCCTGAAGGGCATGCTAGAGAGTGTATTGAATCTTTCCCTTGACGATGGACAGTGGTTGCAAGCCTCACTTCCGGTCAGGCTTGGAGGGCTAGGAGTACGCAGATCCTCCCAGATTGCTCTACCAGCTTTCCTATCCTCTTCCATTGCATCAAACGAGTTGATAAGACAAATTCTTCCTGACACCCTCAGTGACTCAGCAGGAATAGAAGACCCTAGCTATGTCAGTGCCATCACCGAATGGGAGACTCTTGCTGCTCCAGCACCAAACCCTAGTGCAGCACTGGCTCACAAACAGTCAAGCTGGGATAGCCCAATTGCTGAAAAGGTGCTTGCCAACATGCTCAGGGCTGCAACATCAGATAGGGAGATTGCCCGCCTCCAGGCTGTGAGTGCACCTCACTCCGGGGACTTCCTCCAAACAGTTCCCATATCGGCAATGGGAACGCGACTCGACCCTAAGACCCTCCGTATTGCAGTGGCTCTGCGCCTTGCTGCCCCAATTCACACAGAATATATGTGTATTTGCGGCGAAGTGCAAGCAGACCAATACGGTCTACATGGTCTTAACTGTTCCAAAACCAAGGGCTGGCATGCAAGACACAATGAGGTCAACGACATCATTAAGAGAACCCTTGCTACAGCTGGATGCCCTGCCGAGAGGGAGCCACGATCACTTGCAGCAAACAATACCCACAACCCAGCAAACCGCCCCGACGGGATCACCATCTATCCTTGGAAGAATGGCAAGCTCTTAGCATGGGACTATACCTGTGTGTCCACACTGGCTGACACCTATATCCAGCACAGTGTGGGGCGACAGGGAGGAGCTGCTGACCACAGGGAGGAGTACAAGATCAGCAAGTACAGGGACATTAGCCAACAGTATCAATTTGTCCCAGTGGGATCAGAGACCTTGGGATCATGGGGAAAAAATGCCACACGTTTCCTTAAAGAATTGGGTTCCAGACTCATCGACACCACCAGGGACCCAAGGGCAGCCACTTTCATGTTCCAGCGCCTCAGCGTCGCCATCCAGAGGGGAAATGCTTGCTGCATACTTGGTTCACGTCCAGCCTCGGAGGAGCTGGAGGAAATTCATCATCTTTGATACATTGTGCCATTGTATTCATGTTTATGTTTTTTTTCTGTAAATGTATTTTATTTATTAATAAATGTTCACATAGAATATAAATATAGGGGGTGGTAGGAGAAGAAAATATTCAAACAGCTCCGGGGAGAACCTTGAGTTTTCCCTGAGGTACGTTTATTGTCTTCTCTGAGGATGAGGGTCCCCATTCCAGCCATAGAGGTGGTACTTCCCTATATTGTTTTATATATATATATATATATATATATATATATATATATATATATATATATATATATATATATATATATATATATATATATATGTGTCGTGCCGAATAGGCAGAACTTGCGATCTTGGCTTAAATAGCAACGCTCATCTTGCCATATAGGACAAGCGAAAATTTGTGTATGCAATAATTTCGCCAAAATCATTCTGAAACTAACGAAAAAAATATATTTTATTGTGTTTGTTTAGTATTAAATTATTGTTAACAAATCTAAAATATATTTAGTTGGGTTAGGCTAAAATAAATTTTTCTTGTTATAATAAGGTTAGGTAAGTTTTCTAAGATTCTTTTGGTGCAAAATTAAAAATTTTTACTTTAACATTAACGAAAAAATATATCTTTAAACGTATAAGAGAAAATTTTAGAAAGGACTTAATTTTAAATGAGTTCTTGATAATTGACCAGTTTTACATATTCGGCACGACATATATATATATATATATATATATATATATATATATATATATATATATATATATATATATATATATAAATATATATATATAATATATATATATATATATATATATATATAAATATATATATATATATATATATATATATATATATATATATATATATATATATATACATGTATATATATATATATATATATATATATATATATATATATATATATATATATAATATATATATATATATATATATATATATATATATATATATATATATATATATATATATATATATATATATATATATACATATATATATATATATATATATATATATATATATATATATGTATATATATATATATATATATATATATATATATATATATATATATATATATATATATATGTATATATATATATATATATATTATACATATATTTATATATATATATTCACACAATTTACATTGTAGCTCAGCTGCAATATATTTTTAAGTATCAGACTGAGGCTGTAGCTAGTAGAGATTAAGCACTCTATTCCATCTTGTCTGTCTATGACCGCAAACACGCACAATTATCCATGGAAATACTAGTTGAGCTCCTGTTGGGTGCATGTTGCCACCATAAGTGCTCTCATTAAAAGAGCTACCAAGAAATATGGTTGACGGTGAGAGACATATTTGTCTTCGAGATGAGGCTTCGCAGTGCTCTCTCCTTCTCCTGTTTTGTTCTGATGGGTTCTTTATATTGGGCAACCCGAAATGAGAACTCATAATTATACATTACATCATCTTGGGATATATCCTCTGCTTAACTACCATCATATTTATGACTAACATCTGTCCGACGACTATCCTCTGTCCCTCAAGCATTATATATATATATATATATATATATATATATATATATATATATATATATATATATATATATATATATATATATATATATATATATATATATATATATATATATATATATATATATATATATATATATATATATATATATATATATATAATATCCTTATTTGCTACAAGTACACGTACAAGGTATGCAGGCCTAGCTGACATCAATGACATACTACAATACAGAAAGCCCCTTGTTATGCACAACATTTCGGGCAAATTAGGTCAGTTTTGTCCCAGGATGCGACCCACAGCAGTCGACTAATACCCAGGTACCCATTTTACTGATAGGTGAACGTGGACAACCGGCGTAAGGAAACACGTCTGATGTTTCCACCCCTTCGCCGGGAATCGAAGATTTATTTTACTTAATTGCATATCCCCTAGTGTCATTCTCTTTTTGTCTCACCTACGTTTTCTGAAGTCCATTCATCTTGCTACTAGTGTCGCAGGTCCAGCCAGAGAACCATCGACTATCAGAGATACAGATATTGTTGATCACGAAGCACCAACTTACGTATAATATGCCAGTGACCTCACAATCCATAATATCCGAGGAAAGTAATATTTGAAAGCAAATTGCTCTAATACCGTCAGTCCAACGAATGGGTTATCCTAGAAAAACGACATGCATCCCTATACCTTCCTTCTAATAACAGATTCTGCAACACTGTCTGCTAGTTTATTAGGGAGAAATACATTAGCTCAGAGTAAGCTGTTTATTGTGACAACGTTTCACTTTACATAATGGAAAATGTTGTAGTAAAAACCTGCTGTGCATGTTTATTTTTTGTTTATTGCTGTATGTACATGACAAATAATAATAATAATAATATTTCTTATTTGAACATGATACATAGTTGTACAAGAAATTAGATTGGGTGTACATGCCAAATTAGATTGGGTGTACATGCCAAATTAGATTGGGGGTACATGCCAAATTAGATTGGGTGTACATGCCAAATTAGATTGGGTGTACATGCCAAATTAGATTGGGGGTACATGCCAAAAGCCCCTTGTATGTAGAGCATTACGGGCAGGCTTAAAATTAGCTTTAGATTAACAGTGGTCAAAATTACAGTCAACAAATTACAACATGAAGTACAAATGAGTATTTTAAATAATGAAATTTGAACATTTCAATTAAGAAGCATTATAGTTGTACAAATTTGTAGCATAACAATGAATAACAAAATGATCAGTGTACTATATGAAGTCATACAATTTATTAGTCCGATCAAATCGAATAAAATCAATGATTTTCAGTGTGCAATAAGTCTTTGTAACTAGTTTATTGTGTACAATTCCAGCCGGTTGAGGATTGTGTGAAAAATATTTGAATGCATAAAAGATCGAAGAACTACAGCCTAATATAGTTAACAAGAGTACATTTGACTATATTATATTTAGTGTGTGTGTGTGTGGGATGACTCATTAGCCAGGTGCCTAGGCACTAAACAGCCAGTCAAGTCTCCCTATTCTCTACACAAATATTGGCAGCAAATGTTAGCTGTCTTACCTGCTTATTCTTAGCCAAAATTATCTCATATGGGGGCAGTGCAAGATGGCGGGCAACTGGCATACAGGAGGAGGCTGTTGCCCACAAACCAGGATGTAACCCAATGCTCGCCCAGTGGCTACAACAGCAACGATAAATTCGCCTGGAAACAGCAAGATCTAATACACACACTCACGACCCAGTTAGCACGTACAGGTGTACTACAACAACAACAACAGAACAGAAATTGTTGCTCTAGAGGTTTCCCTCTACACGTCGTCTTCGGAAATTAGGAACCGATGTAATTAGGTTTATAAGCAGGGAACGAGGGTAAGAGAGGTAACTTTAATGTAGATGAGAGCATATCGAAATATAAATTTGTGTATTAAATCATAGTGGGCCTAAGCGACCCCAATTTGATGCGTGTTCCACAGTTCGACTTCCCGTCCATCCTTCTGTTTACTCATTATTCCTGGGGACACTGAATTGCTTTAAAAATGCATTTTCTAAAAAAAAAGTTAACATTTTTTATTGACACTGATATAAAAAAAATATTTTTGGCCAAATTCTATTATTTTATTTTTTTATTATCACACCGGCCGATTCCCACCAAGGCAGGGTGGCCCAAAAAAGAAAAACTTTCACCATCATTCACTCCATCACTGTCTTGCCAGAAGGGTGCTTTACACTACAGTTTTTAAACTGCAACATTAACACTAATTTAATATTACTTAACATTATTTAATATTACTTAAAATCAATATGCTTTTTGTAATATTCAGGTTGATTTTGGCATATTTATGACAAAAAAATATTCACTTTGAATTCGGCAGAAAACACCCTTGCTTTTCAGGCCTCACTCGCAGGTTTGGGTTATTAGGCAAGACATACCTCTCCCCCCCCCCTTACATACAGTGGCCATTTTATTAGGTACACCTGCTTAATAGAAATCTCTAATCAACCAATCACATGGTAGCACCTCAATGCTTAAAATCATCCAGACATGGTCAAGACACTTTCCGATGTTCAGACCGCACAGAGAAAGGAAGAAATGTGATCCAAGTAACTTTGGCCGTGATATGATTGTTGGTGCCAGACGGGGTCGTCTGAGTATGTCAGAAACCGCTGATCTCGGATTCTCACACACAACAGTCTCTTGAGTTTACAGAGAATGGTGTGAACTCAAGATAGCCAGTGAGGGGCAGCTCTAATTCGTGCCTAATTCTTGGGCACGACCTACTTCCACATTGAACAAATGTGACACGACCTATGACTGCTGCACCTCTCCTGCCATACGGTTTATAAGCTGCTTCTCCGCTGATATGCCGTATTCTATTCAAGATTGATGGACTGAACACATCGACTCAAGGTTGAGGGACTGATTACCTCATTCTCCTCCTGTTCTTCAGGTTTCTCCTACGTATGGACTGATGAAGCCACTGTGTGGCGAAACGTTTCCTCAGTAAAGATACCCAAGAGTTGCATATGTGTCTAATTTATCAACATGTCGGTTCTCTGAACCATTCATCTACAAATCTGTCAGACACTGCAACTTCTTGGGATCTTAATACTTAGGAATTCTTCGCTTGCCTAATTCTTGGGCACGACCTACTTCCACATTGAACAAATGTGACACGACCTATGACTGCTGCACCTCTCCTGCCATACGGTTTATAAGCTGCTTCTCCGCTGATATGCCGTATTCTATTCAAGATTGATGGACTGAACACATCGACTCAAGGTTGAGGGACTGATTACCTCATTCTCCTCCTGTTCTTCAAGTTTCTCCTACGTATGGACTGATGAAGCCACTGTGTGGCGAAACGTTTCCTCAATAAAGATACCCAAGAGTTGCATATGTGTCTAATTTATCAATGGCCAAAGTAGTTTAAGCTGAGAGGAAGGCTACACTAACTTAAATAACCATGCATTACAGCAGTGGTAGGCAGAAGAGCATCTCTGAATGCACAACACATCGAACCTTGCAGTGGTGGGGATACAGGGGTACACCGGACTCCACTCCCGTCAGCTAAGGGAAAACTGAGGCTATAGTGGGCACAGGCTCACCAAAACTAGACATATGAACCATACCACGGGCGGGGACAGAACCCGCGATCAGAGTCTCAAAACTCCAGACCGTCTGATCGCGGGTTCTATCCCCACCCGTGGTATGGTTTGTTTGCAATCGTGTCATTACGATTTCGTGAGTCATCTGGACATACGAATATTGAAAAAAAAACGTCGCTTGGTCTGACGAATCACAACTGCTGCAACGACAGGCAGACAGTAGGGGTCAGATTTTGGCATAAACCTTTCGGATGTGGTAAAACGGGATCTTAGCAGCATGATGTACAGCCAACAAATCTAAAGCAACTGCGTGATGTTATGTCAATATGGATCAGAATCTCTAAGAATATTTCCGGCAACTTGTTGAATCAATGCAAGGAAAAATTCAGGAGGTTCTTGTGGCAAAGAAGGACCTAACCCAGTAGTAAAAGGTTGTACCTAATAAAGTGGCCATTGAATGTATGTGATTGTGTATGATTGTGTGGGGGTGTGCGTGTGTGTGAGGGTGTGCGTGTGTGTGGGGGTGTGCGTGTGTGTGGGGGTGTGCGTGTGTGTGGGTGTGTGTGTGTGGTGGGGTGTGCGTGTGTGTGGTGGGGTGCGCGTGTGTGTGGAGGGGTGCACGTGTGTGTGGTGGGGTGCGCGTGTGTGGGGTGTGTGTGTGTGGGGGGGTGTGAGTGTGTGTGGGGGTGTGCGTGTGTGTGGGGGTGTGCCTGTGTGTGGGGGTGTGCGTATGTGTTGGGGTGTGCGTGTGTGTGGGTGGGTGTGTGTGGGGGGGGGTGTGAGTGTGTGTGGGGGTGTGAGTGTGTGTGGGGGTGTGCGTGTGTGTGGGGCTGTGCGTGTGTGTGGGGGTGTGCATGTGTGTGGGGGTGTGCGTGTGTGTGGGGGTGTGCGTGTGTGTGGGTGTGTGTGTGTGTGGGGGTGTGCGTGTGTGTGGGGGTGTGCGTGTGTGTGGGGTGAGCGTGTGTGTGAGGGTGTGCGTGTGTGGGGGTGTGCGTGTGTGTGGGGGTGTGCGTGTGTGTGGGGGTGTGCGTGTGAGTGGGGGTGTGCGTGTGTGTGGGTGTGTGTATGTGTGGTGTGCGGGTGTGCGTGGGGCGTGGCGTGTGCGTGGGGCGTGGCGTGTGCGTGTGTACTTGTTTAGGTACATATTTGCACTCATCAGTATGAACTGACCTACAGGTAGTTGCAGGGTCTTGTCTGAGTTCCTCGCCCAATCTCTTGGTTGGTCATCGCTGGGTTCAACGTGTCCTGGCATTGAGAGCTCTTTTGTATCTCTTGTTAAAGCGAAGTATTGATTGTTCCACTACTACTCCAGTATCCAACTCACTGCACTTGCCGACTACACCAAGGCTCAAGAAATACTTTAACATCCCTGTGAGTCATCTGTTTCCTTTTTCAGTTTCCATCTGGGCACCAGTGTTCTTCTCCCCCCCCCTTTCTCTCGAATAATCTATTCCTGTCTATCCTATTGGCTCCTTTCAGCGTTTTGTACATCGTTATCTTATCTATCCTGGCCCTTCTGTCCTCTAATGAAGTCAGGTATAGCTCCTCACATCTCGTGCTCCTTAGCTGTGGGACAATATCGTTGCAAACTTCTGCACTTTCTCCAGTTTCTTAAGATAAGTGATCAGATGTTTGTTCCACACTAGTGCTTCATTCTCTAGTATGCCCCTAGCATGTGCCGTATGTGGTATCGCTGAAGCCTTGCTGAGGTTCCCGTTTGCTAATGTTTGATTTCCCAGATGCGCATTTGCTCAAAGTACGCCTCAGACGATATGCTCGGTACAGTGTGCAACACCCTGAGGTACTTCTTTGTGTCTGTACTTCATTTGTTGTCTTTTCTCGTCCTAATTCATCATAATTTTGCATTTGGTAGAGGAGAAATTCTAATAGCCACCTGTCAGGAAAGGCTTGCAGCCTATCCAAGCTCACAAAATTTTTCCGATCATTTGCAAACAAAGGGAAACCTTGACTTCTTTTCTTCAGCCATATCGTTCACGTACATCAGAAAGAGTATCGTTCCCAGTACTGACCCTTTCAGAACCAAACTTTTCACACACGCCCATTCCGATACTTCTGGAACAATCACTCCTTGTTTCCCCTGCTGTTAGCTATTCATCAAACTATTTTAGTGTCTTCCCTCCTCTTCATTCTGTCTCAGTGTGGTAATGTGTCTAAAACCTTTCTTATTGCCCCAAAATCTGCAATGCACTTACCCTTCTCGATACAGCCTCACTTTTGTTATTTTGTAGTGCAACTCTAGTAGGTCTGCGTGACAGGATCTAACATTTTTGAAACTGCTGGTTGTTTAAGACGCTACTCCAATACATCTGCTCCAATGCTCCTCAAATATCTTCTGTATAACCTTACAAATGAGGATGGCAGTGAC
Source organism: Cherax quadricarinatus (assembly GCF_038502225.1). Classification (NCBI taxonomy): domain Eukaryota; kingdom Metazoa; phylum Arthropoda; class Malacostraca; order Decapoda; family Parastacidae; genus Cherax; species Cherax quadricarinatus. Next base: position 17,609,927 of record NC_091361.1, read on the forward strand.
TCGAGAGTTTAATGCAAATTGTCTTTCCAGTTTATTAAATGCTTGGACTAATTTTGTCTTTCACGCCTCTTGACAGTTGCCCTACGTCTATTGAATTGGCATAAATTAAAGCGGCTCTCACAGTGATTCCGTCTCTCAGGACCCACGGAGAGAGATTAGCTGGTTCCATCTCCTTCGAGAAATCTAACTAGCACGGTAGATTCCCCACCTCTTCTTCTGTCGTATGTAGTGTGTCCAGCACCCTCACTAGAAACGTTATTTCCTCAGAGAAAACATTAAGTTTTTTACTCATGTCCTCACAGACGACTTTCTGGATTTATTTTCTTTCTTTCTTCTTCTTCTTCTTCTTCTTCTTCTTCTTCTTCTTCTTCTTCTTCTTCTTCTTCTTCTTCTTCTTCTTCTTCTTCTTCTTCTTCTTCTACTTCTTCTTCTTATTCTTCTTCTTCTTCTGCTCCTCCTCCTCCTCCTCCTCCTCCTCCTCCTCCTCCTCCTCCTCTTCCTCCTCCTCCTCCTCCTTCTTTTTTCGATGGGGTTCATCTCTCTGCAGATGGAGTGGTTGCATTAACCAATTCAATTGAGAGGGTAATGACTTGTCTAGGAATTTAAACTGATAGATTATAGAGGTATGGGTGTTTGTGGGAAACAATCAGGCTGCATCATTAGGGTTAAAAACAGCAGTTATTACCGGGATGCCTCAGGGATATGTTTAAAAGACAATATTCAGTAATGGCAAATCAATTGATCAACAAACAAAGAAAGATAGTAGAGGGCAACGAGTGACTAGCTCCCTTATTTACTATACAAATAGTAGGAGTCTAAGAAATAAGATAGATGAGCTAAGATTTCTTGCAAGTGCAGATAATATAGATATTATTAGTATAACAGAGACCTGGTTCAACTTGAAAGATATAGAAATGCCTTCTGAATGCAACATACAGGGTTATAAACTATTCCACACTGATAGGGTCAACAGGAAGGGTGGTGGAGTGGCGATGTAGATCAGAGAAAATTTAAATTGTTGTTTTAGACATTATATAAGATTAGAAACATCGAACACAGAATCTGTTTGGCTACAGTTTCTCAAGGGACGTGACAAATTAATTTTGGGTGTGATTTATAGACCCCCCAAAAAATTGATAGGGAGGGCAGTAAGCTGTAATGAGACGAAATTCATAAGGCATCTAGATATGAAAATGTGATAATGGGAGATTTTAACTTTAGACAAATTGATTGGAACAAAATGACAGGAAATCTTGAGTCTAGTGACTTTCTTGATACGGTTCAGGATTGCTTTTTAGAACAGGTTGTGACAGAACCAACTAGAGGAAACAATCTGCTTGACTTGGTTCTTGCCAACAAAGATTCACTAATTAATAATCTTGAGGTTAATGATGAGCTTGGGGAAAGTGATCAAAAATCACCTAGTTTCAATATATCATGGAATTACCCAGATAACTGCAATCAAATCTCTGTCCCAGATTTTCGCTTGGCCGACTTCATGGGACTGAAAAATTACCTGGGTGGGCTAAATTGGGATGTACTGACTATGGGTCAGGTAGGTGATCTTGGTTGCCAATATAACGTTTTTCAGAGCATTGTTCTAGCTGCCCAGACAACTTTTGTTCCGAGTAGTGAAAATAGATCTAACAAAAGTTATCCAAAATGGATGAACAATAGATTAAAACATCTCATTGGTCAAAAGAGAGGCATATATAGGCGAATCAAAAGAGGGGATGGGCAGTTAAGAAATCAATATATTCAATTCAAGAGAGAAATAAAGAAAGGAATAAGAAAAGCAAGAAGGGATTATGAGGCTAAGGTCGCAAGGGATTAAAAAATTAACCCAAAAGGGTTCTTTCAGGTATACAGAACTAAGATTAGGGACAAGATTAGCCCACTTAAGAGTAACTCTGGTCAGATCACTGACAGTGATAAGGATATGTGTGAAATTCTCAATACCTACTTCCTCTCAGTTTTCACCCAGGAAAATACTAGCGATATTCCTGAAATAATAGATTATGTAGAACAGGATAATAAACTATGTACGATTGCGGTAACTAGTGACACGGTCCTCAGACAAATAGAGAAACTAAAACCTAACAAATCCCCAGGCCCTGATGAACTGTTTGCAAGGTTGTTAAAGGAATGTAAAGAGGAACTTAGCATACCTTTGGCTAATCTTTTTAACATATCACTACAAACTGGCATAGTGCCTGATAAGTGGAAAATGGCAAATGTAATACCTATTTACAAGGCAGGTAACAGGTCCTTGGCTTCGAACTATAGACCAATAAGCCTTATCTCCACAGTGGGAAAATTTATGGAATCAATAATTGCCGAAGCAATTCGTAGCCATCTTGATAGGCACAGATTGATTAGTGAATCTCAACACGGTTTTACAAAGGGGCGTTCCTGTCTTACGAATTTACTAACTTTTTTCACTAAGATGTTTGAGGAGGCAGATCATGGTAATGAATATGATATTGTGTATATAGACTTCAGTAAGGCTTTCAACAGAGTTCCACATCAGAGATTATTGAGGAAACTTAAGGCACACGGAATAGGAGGAGAATTTTTTTCCTGGGTAGAGGCATGGCTGGCAAATAGGCAGCAGAGAGTCTGCATAAATGGGAAGAAATCAGAATGGGGACACGTCACAAGCGGTGTTCCTCAGGGGTCAATGTTGGGCCCGTTGTTCGCAATTTACATAAACGACATAGATGAGGGAACAAATAGCGATATAAGCAAATTTGCTGATGACACCAAAATAGGCCGTCCAATTCATTCTAATGAGGACACTAGAGCACTCCAGGATGATTTGAGTAGACTGATGCAATGGTCGGAGAAGTGGCAGATGCAGTTTAATAATGACAAATGCAAAGTTCTAAATGTTGGACAGTTAAATAACCATGCCACACATAAACTAAATAATGAAGATCTTAATACTACTGATTGCGAAAAGGATTTAGGAGTTCTGGTTAGCAGTAATCTAAAACGAAGACAACAGTACATTAGTGTTCTCAATAAAGCTAACAGAATTCTTGGCTTCATATCTAGAAGTATAAATAATAGAAGTCCTCAGGTTGTTCTTCAACTCTATATATCCTTTTCTAGGCCTCATTTAGACTATGCTGCTCAGTTCTGGTCACCGTATTACAGAATGGATATAAATGCTCTGGAAAACGAACAGATGAGGATTACAAAGATGATCCCATGTATCAGAAATCTTCCCTATGAGGATAGATTGAGGGTCCTGAATCTGCACGCTCTCGAAAGGCGTAGAATTATGGGGGATATGATCGAGGTGTATAAATGGAAAACAGGAATAAATAAAGGGGATGTAAATAGCGTGCTGAAAATTTCCAGCCAAGACAGGACTCGCAGCAATGGTTTCAAGTTGGAAAAATTCAGATTCAGGAAGGATATAGGAAAGTACTGGTTTGGTAATAGAGTTGTGGATGAGTGGAATAAACTCCCGAGTACAGCTATTCAGGCTAAAACGTTGTGTAGTTTTAAAAATAGGTTAGATAAATTCATGAGTGTGTGTGGGTGGGTGTGAGTTGGACCTGACTAGCTTGTGTTGCTGGGTCTGGTGCCGTGCTCCATCCTTGAGTGGAGGTGACCAGACTGGGTGGGTCATTGGGCTAATCCGGGGGTGGGTCATTGGACTAATCCGGGGGGGACGACATGGACCTGCTCCGCATAGGTCAGTAGGCCTGTTGCAGCGTTTCTTCTTTTTTATGTTCTTATGTTCAACCTGATTTCCTTATCCGTTTCCATTGCGTTTCTCCTCATGTGGCTGTATAGCAACTTAGGGTCAGATTTTAGCTTTCAGTGTTGTCATTCCGAATTTTTCTTTAAAAATCTCTTTTTTTTCCCCATCCATATTCATTTCTGTCTTCTCACTTCTCTATTTTCCCTGCCTTCTGCATTTCATCATTTTTTTTCCATGCTCCAGCACTTGGTTTTTGCTTCTTTCACTTCTGAGTGAACCAAGAGCTCACTATTCCCGCCATTGTGGTTTCTGAACCTGGAAATACATTCATCCTTTGCCCTCCAACACTTTTCAACTTTTTTTCGTTATATCATTCGCTACTTTTCTTTCCAGTTTCTTTTCCCACTGCACTTCACTCAGGAATTCCCTCATGTCGACATAGTTTTCTCCTTCGAATTCTGGATATCGTCTATTTCATGCGATAGTTTCTCGCAGTTTATCTCAGCGAAGTATTCGAAACTTTGTACTGTGTGTGGGCGTGTGTGTGGACGTGTGAGTGGCCTTGTGAGTGGGCGTGTGAGTGGGCATCTGTGGGCGTGTCTGTGTGTTTTGAGTCACTAGTTGCCACTTGACATGTTGTGTGTGGTGTGTTTGCCCTAACCGATTTGTGCTTACAGAGGGTCGAGTCCTGGACAGTACCTACTACTGACGAGTGCGTGGTTGCGTGCATGGGATGGAGTGAGGGGGTAATTCTGTTTGCGTGAGCAACCAAGCGTGTTTCTGAAATGGGAGTAAAATATAAACCACAATGCATATTAATATGTTTGCCTTAAGCATTTATGGTCTGTTAATTTTTGTCCACAATATCAAGATGCATAAAGAAGACTTCTCTCACCTCTCCTTAAAGACGCACACTTAAGCAGGTGATTGCAAGTGTACTCTAATGCATTACACGTGTTTATGTTGATATTTATCACAAAAAGTGGCTTTTAACTTCTTCCTCCTGGAGACTTTAAGATTATGTCTCGACAAACCAGTTCACAACGACCTCTTTCCTCTCTCTGCTCCCTCTTCCCCCAGTCACCCCTCTCCATCCCTACCGTCTCCCTGTCCCTCGTATCTCTCTGTTTTGACGCGTTCTCCCTTTTCCGTCACCGCTTCAATTCCTTCATTTCTTCTTCACCCAATCAATTCTCTCTCCATCAATAACTACAACTCCTTAGAGACAGTTTTTGTTCCCTCTATGTAACTAATATAGGATAGGGTAGCATCATTCTGATGATGTATCTAATTGTTAGTAATTGTGTTTCTCCTGATATCCATATCTGTTTCTCCTTCTTTCTGCCTCTACGTTATCCCTTAACTCATCCCTCCATCATTTTTCTTCTCCACTTCCCTTTTCCCATTCCCTCTTGTTTTTCCCTTTTCTAATAACTTTTTCCCCCTTTTCTCCTACTCAACTTTCTATCACCAATAATTTTCCTTGCGCCACCCCTCCATCTCTCCCTCATTCCCTTTCCTTCATACATTTCTTCCATCTCTCCTTTTACCCTCCTTTCACCTCTCCTCTCTATTTCTTCCTCCCTACCATCACTACCCACCACTCTTCTCCAATGTTTCCTATCCCATCCTTTCTTTCCAACATTTTATCTCTCCCTTCCCCACCCCTCCGTTTCTACACCTCTCCTCCAACAGCTTCCACGTAATCTCTTATTACACATATCTCCACAGTGAGTGATACACTTACGAATGTGTTGGGTCCAGCTATGGTATTCATTGTTGCCTCGCCACCCGTTCAGGTCACGACAGTAATCATACAATGTTATGGTTTCAGATGTGACACTGATGTCAGCTGGAGAGGGGGTCACCTGTGTCAGGATAACACACACACGCACACACACACACACACACACACACACACGCACACACACACACACACACACACACACATTCGAAAATAGGTGGATACAGGAAGAGTACAACCACCTCACCTCCCGCCTAATCGTGTCACATTGTACATTAATGCTGACTCTCCCTCCACTCCCGAATTCAAGTAACAATTTAGTTTATCAAAAAGAATAATGTTTTATACATTAATGCTGACTAAATATGCAAGTAAGAAAATTAATATAGGAAAATACAGGGAACTAAATCCAAATTTACAGTATTAGCAAATGAAGAACAATATTAATGGAGAAAATAATTGCTGCAATATTTCCCGCAGGTTACAAGATGATAAGAAGTGAAGGAGATAACAGAGACTTGGAGGAGTTGCCTTATTAATCAGAAAACAATGGAGGCTTGAAGAAATAAAAGCACCAGGCAGTAATGGATTTGAGGAATAAATTTTAGGAACATAGACAAAAGAAGCTGTAATCTTTAACTCCCCTGACTTTCCCCAGCAACTAACCCAAGACTAAAACAAGAAAACTTGAACAGTAATGCTATCATGAATATAACAGAGCAGCTAACAGAGCGAAAACAAGATTTCCTATCTTTAGTGACTTTAACTAGAGAGAAATATGCTTGGAAATAAGGAACTCGTTTGAGAAAGAAGAGAAATGAAGAAAATTAGTGGACACAGTGGCAGAAAACATCCTTGTCCAACACCTACAAGGTCCAAGAATGAGTAGAGCAAATATAAAAGTAAGATTTGAGTTAATAGTTAGTGAAGCAATGTAAAAAGAGAGCAAATGAGAGAGTGGGTGAGATGTTATCAACAAATTTTGTTGAAAATAAGAAAAAGTTTTGGAGTGAGATTAACAAGTTAAGAAAGCCTAGAGAACAAATGGATTTGTCAGTTAAAAATAGGAGAGGAGAGTTATTAAATGGAGAGTTAGAGGTATTGGGAAGATGGAGGGAATATTTTGAGGAATTGTTAAATGTTGATGAAGATAGGGAAGCTGTGATTTCGTGTATAGGGCAAGGAGGAATAACATCTTGTAGGAGTGAGGAAGAGCCAGTTGTGAGTGTGGGGGAAGTTCGTGAGGCAGTAGGTAAAATGAAAGGGGGTAAGGCAGCCGGGATTGATGGGATAAAGATAGAAATGTTAAAAGCAGGTGGGGATATAGTTTTGGAGTGGTTGGTGCAATTATTTAATAAATGTATAGAAGAGGGTAAGGTACCTAGGGATTGGCAGAGAGCATGCATAGTTCCTTTGTATAAAGGCAAAGGGGACAAAAGAGAGTGCAAAAATTATAGGGGAATAAGTCTGTTGAGTATACCTGGTAAAGTGTATGGTAGAGTTATTATTGAAAGAATTAAGAGTAAGACGGAGAATAGGATAGCAGATGAACAAGGAGGCTTTAGGAAAGGTAGGGGGTGTGTGGACCAGGTGTTTACAGTGAAACATATAAGTGAACAGTATTTAGATAAGGCTAAAGAGGTCTTTGTGGCATTTATGGATTTGGAAAAGGCGTATGACAGGGTGGATAGGGGGGCAATGAGGCAGATGTCGCAGGTGTATGGTGTAGGAGGTAGGTTACTGAAAGCAGTGAAGAGTTTTTACGAGGATAGTGAGGCTCAAGTTAGAGTATGTAGGAAAGAGGGAAATTATTTCCCAGTAAAAGTAGGCCTTAGACAAGGATGTGTGATGTCACCGTGGTTGTTTAATATATTTATAGATGGGGTTGTAAGAGAAGTAAATGCGAGGGTCTTGGCAAGAGGCGTGGAGTTAAAAGATAAAGAATCACACATAAAGTGGGAGTTGTCACAGTTGCTCTTTGCTGATGACACTGTGCTCTTGGGAGATTCTGAAGAGAAGTTGCAGAGATTGGTGGATGAATTTGGTAGGGTGTGCAAAAGAAGAAAATTAAAAATGAATACAGGAAAGAGTAAGGTTATGAGGATAACAAAAAGATTAGGTGATGAAAGACTGGATATCAGATTGGAGGGAGAGAGTATGGAGGAGGTGAATGTATTCAGATATTTGGGAGTGGACGTGTCAGCGGATGGGTCTATGAAAGATGAGGTGAATCATAGAATTGATGAGGGGCAAAGGGTGAGTGGTTCGCTTAGGAGTCTGTGGAGACAAAGAACTTTGTCCTTGGAGGCAAAGAGGGGAATGTATGAGAGTATAGTTTTACCAACGCTCTTATATGGGTGTGAAGCATGGGTGATGAATATTGCAGCGAGGAGAAGGCTGGAGGCAGTGGAGATGTCATGTCTGAGGGCAATGTGTGGTGTGAATATAATGCAGAGAATTCGTAGTTTGGAAGTTAGGAGGAGGTGCGGGATTACCAAAACTGAGGAAGGGTTGTTGAGGTGGTTCGGACATGTAGAGAGAATGGAGCGAAACAGAGTGACTTCAAGAGTGTATCAGTCTGTAGTGGAAGGAAGGCGGGGTAGGGGTCTGCCTAGGAAAGGTTGGAGGGAGGGGGGTAAAGGAGGTTTTGTGTGCGAGGGGCTTGGACTTCCAGCAGGCATGCGTGAGCGTGTTTGACAGGAGTGAATGGAGACAAATGGTTTTTAATACTTTACGTGCTGTTGGAGTGTGAGCAAAGTAACATTTATGAAGGGATTCAGGGAAACCGGCAGGCCGGACTTGAGTTCTGGAGATGGGAAGTACAGTGCCTGCACTCTGAAGGAGGGGTGTTAATGTTGCAGTTTAAAAACTGTAGTGTAAAGCACCCTTCTGGCAAGACAGTGATGGAGTAAATGATGGTGAAAGTTTTTCTTTTTCGGGCCACCCTGCCTTGGTGGGAATGAGCCAGTGTGACAATAAAATAAAATTGTTAGCTAATGTGAAAACAGAAGTCAAATACAAGGAATATGAAAACAATACTGAGATGTCGAATACAAGAAACCTCTAGCAACAAGTAGCCCCTGCATCTTAGTGCATAACTGCATTCTGTAGACGAGAAAAGAATGGAATAGTTAGAGAGGGAAGGTACGGAAGTAACAGTTGTTGTCAGATTTATAACAAAATAATGATCTGAGTTATAACAAATGCAGGACCTGATGGATTTCCTTATCGAAAATTAAAGGGAATTGCCGAAAGAACTTTTCCGTTACAAGAGAAAAGAAATACATAAACCGAGATTAAATAAGAAATATCTGAAAGCAAACACACACAGCATAATTTTTTCCAAATCAAAAACTGAAAACAACAAGAAATACAGAAAAATACAAAAAAAAAAAAACATTGTGATTAAAATTCATATCAAACTGGTACACAATTTCATCGGCAGCAGCTTAACAGTAAATGATAATGTTGTCAGACAAGAAAAACGAGAGGGGATTCGCAGATGATTGAGAAAAATGCAACAAACTTAACGAAAGATTCGAAGAATGATTTACAACTGAAATGAAGGAGACGCAGCCTCGGCACACACTCCTAAACCACACAGCTGTGACGGAAAAGATTTAAAGAACTCTGAAGAACTGGTACTTTTCAAGAACAATAGAATTAACAAGCATCAACAACAAACCAGTGGAGTAAACAGAGCTGCTAAAAAGTTAAGAAATAATTCGTCGATCCTAGAAAAAGGAGACAGACGAGAGATGCTAAATACCAAACTGTTATCACTCACATGCATACCATGCTAGGCTAAGGAGAATATAATGAGGCTAAATTAGTAATACCTGGAAAACACAGACCTTTATATAAAACCTAGCCTAGACAAGACTCGCAGCAATGGTTTTAAGTTGGAAAAATTCAGATTCAGGAAGGATATAGGAAAGTACTGGTTTGGTAATAGAGTTGTGGATGAGTGGAACAAATTCCCAAGTACCGTTATAGAGGCCAGAACGTTGTGTAGCTTTAAAAATAGGTTGGATAAATACATGAGTAGATGTAGGTGGGTGTGAGTTGGACCTGATAGCTTGTGCTACCAGGTCGGTTGCCGTGTTCCTCCCTTAAGTCAATGTGACCTGACCTGACTAGGTTGGGTGCATTGGCTTAAGCCGGTAGGAGACTTGGACCTGCCTCGCATGGGCCGGTGGGCCTTCTGCAGTGTTCCATCGTTCTTATGTTCTTATGTTCTTATGAGTTCAGAAAGGGAAAATCCTTATTGACTAAAACGAATCCTGCTTAAAGATGACTAAAGACAGAGCTGTTTCATGATTAACAGATCCAGGTATATGTCTTCTACTAAGGAAGTCCGGTAGTAAGAATGGTTCACCTCCGGTAGCAAGAATGGTCCACCTCCGGTAGTAAGAATGGTCCACCTCCGGTAGCAAGAATGGTCCACCTCCGGTAGTAAGAATGGTCCACCTCCGGTAGTAAGAATGGTTCACCTCCGGTAGCAAGAATGGTTCACCTCCGGTAGTAAGAATGGTTCACCTCCGGTAGTAAGAATGGTTCACCTCCGGTAGTAAGAATGGTTCACCTCCGGTAGTAAGAATGGTTCACCTCCGGTAGTAAGAATGGTTCACCTCCGGTAGTAAGAATGGTCCACCTCCGGTAGTAAGAATGGTTCACCTCCGGTAGCAAGAATGGTTCACCTCCGGTAGTAAGAATGGTTCACCTCCGGTAGTAAGAATGGTTCACCTCCGGTAGTAAGAATGGTTCACCTCCGGTAGTAAGAATGGTTCACCTCCGGTAGTAAGAATGGTTCACCTCCGGTAGTAAGAATGGTCCACCTCCGGTAGTAAGAATGGTTCACCTCCGGTAGCAAGAATGGTTCACCTCCGGTAGTAAGAATGGTTCACCTCCGGTAGTAAGAATGGTCCACCTCCGGTAGTAAGAATGGTTCACCTCCGGTAGTAAAAATGGTTCACCTCCGGTAGCAAGAATGGTTCACCTCCGGTAGCAAGAATGGTTCACCTCCGGTAGCAAGAATGGTTCACCTCCGGTAGCAAGAATGGTTCACCTCCGGTAGCAAGAATGGTTCACCTCCGGTAGCAAGAATGGTTCACCTCCGGTAGCAAGAATGGTTCACCTCCGGTAGCAAGAATGGTTCACCTCCGGTAGCAAGAATGGTCCACCTCCGGTAGTAAGAATGGTCCACCTCCAGTAGTAAGAATGGTCCACCTCCGGTAGTAAGAATGGTCCACCTCCGGTAGTAAGAATGGTCCACCTCCGGTAGCAAGAATGGTCCACCTCCGGTAGTAAGACTGGTCCACCTCCGGTAGCAAGAATGGTCCACCTCCGGTAGCAAGAATGGTTCACCTCCGGTAGCAAGAATGGTTCACCTCCGGTAGCAAGAACGGTTCACCTCCGGTAGCAAGAATGGTTCACCTCCGGTAGCAAGAATGGTTCACCTCCGGTAGCAAGAATGGTTCACCTCCTGTAGCAAGAATGGTCCACCTCCGGTAGTAAGAATGGTCCACCTCCAGTAGTAAGAATGGTCCACCTCCGGTAGTAAGAATGGTCCACCTCCGGTAGCAAGAATGGTCCACCTCCGGTAGTAATACTGGTCCACCTCCGGTAGCAAGAATGGTCCACCTCCGGTAGCAAGAATGGTTCACCTCCGGTAGCAAGAATGGTTCACCTCCGGTAGCAAGAACGGTTCACCTCCGGTAGCAAGAATGGTTCACCTCCGGTAGCAAGAATGGTTCACCTCCGGTAGCAAGAATGGTTCACCTCCGGTAGCAAGAATGGTCCACCTCCGGTAGTAAGAATGGTCCACCTCCGGTAGTAAGAATGGTCCACCTCCGGTAGTAAGAATGATCCACCTCCGGTAGTAAGAATGGTCCACCTCCGGTAGTAAGACTGGTCCACCTCCGGTAGCAAGAATGGTCCACCTCCGGTAGTAAGAATGGTCCACCTCCGGTAGTAAGACTGGTCCACCTCCGGTAGCAAGAATGGTCCACCTCCGGTAGTAAGAATGGTCCACCTCCGGTAGTAAGAATGGTCCACCTCCGGTAGTAAGAATGGTCCACCTCCGGTAGTAAGACTGGTCCACCTCCGGTAGCAAGAATGGTCCACCTCCGGTAGTAAGAATGGTCCACCTCCGGTAGTAAGAATGGTCCACCTCCGGTAGTAAGAATGGTCCACCTCCGGTAGCAAGAATGGTCCACCTCCGGTAGTAAGAATGGTCCACCTCCGGTAGTAAGAATGGTCCACCTCCGGTAGTAAGAATGGTCCACCTCCGGTAGTAAGACTGGTCCACCTCCGGTAGCAAGAATGGTCCACCTCCGGTAGTAAGAATGGTCCACCTCCGGTAGTAAGAATGGTCCACCTCCGGTAGTAAGAATGGTCCACCTCCGGTAGTAAGAATGGTCCACCTCCGGTAATAAGACTGGTCCACCTCCGGTAGTAAGAATGGTCCACCTCCGGTAATAAGACTGGTCCACCTCCGGTAGTAAGAATGGTCCACCTCCGGTAGTAAGAATGGTCCACCTCCGGTAGTAAGAATGGTCCACCTCCGGTAGTAAGAATGGTTCACCTCCGGTAGTAAGAATGGTCCACCTCCGGTAGTAAGAATGGTCCACCTCCGGTAGTAAGAATGGTCCACCTCCGGTAATAAGACTGGTCCACCTCCGGTAGTAAGAATGGTCCACCTCCGGTAGTAAGAATGGTCCACCTCCGGTAGTAAGAATGGTCCACCTCCGGTAGTAAGAATGGTGCACCTCCGGTAGTAAGAATGGTCCACCTCCGGTAGTAAGAATGGTCCACCTCCGGTAGTAAGAATGGTCCACCTCCGGTAGTAAGAATGGTCCACCTCCGGTAGTAAGAATGGTCCACCTCCGGTAGTAAGAATGGTCCACCTCCGGTAGTAAGAATGGTCCACCTCCGGTAGTAAGAATGGTCCACCTCCGGTAGTAAGAATGGTCCACCTCCGGTAGTAAGAATGGTCCACCTCCGGTAGTAAGAATGGTCCACCTCCGGTAGTAAGAATGGTCCACCTCCGGTAGTAAGAATGGTCCACCTCCGGTAGTAAGAATGGTTCACCTCCGGTAGCAAGAATGGTTCACCTCCGGTAGCAAGAATGGTTCACCTCCGGTAGCAAGAATGGTTCACCTCCGGTAGCAAGAATGGTTCACCTCCGGTAGCAAGAATGGTTCACCTCCGGTAGCAAGAATGGTTCACCTCCGGTAGCAAGAATGGTTCACCTCCGGTAGCAAGAATGGTTCACCTCCGGTAGCAAGAATGGTCCACCTCCGGTAGTAAGAATGGTCCACCTCCAGTAGTAAGAATGGTCCACCTCCGGTAGTAAGAATGGTCCACCTCCGGTAGCAAGAATGGTCCACCTCCGGTAGTAAGACTGGTCCACCTCCGGTAGCAAGAATGGTCCACCTCCGGTAGCAAGAATGGTTCACCTCCGGTAGCAAGAATGGTTCACCTCCGGTAGCAAGAACGGTTCACCTCCGGTAGCAAGAATGGTTCACCTCCGGTAGCAAGAATGGTTCACCTCCGGTAGCAAGAATGGTTCACCTCCTGTAGCAAGAATGGTCCACCTCCGGTAGTAAGAATGGTCCACCTCCAGTAGTAAGAATGGTCCACCTCCGGTAGTAAGAATGGTCCACCTCCGGTAGCAAGAATGGTCCACCTCCGGTAGTAATACTGGTCCACCTCCGGTAGCAAGAATGGTCCACCTCCGGTAGCAAGAATGGTTCACCTCCGGTAGCAAGAATGGTTCACCTCCGGTAGCAAGAACGGTTCACCTCCGGTAGCAAGAATGGTTCACCTCCGGTAGCAAGAATGGTTCACCTCCGGTAGCAAGAATGGTTCACCTCCGGTAGCAAGAATGGTCCACCTCCGGTAGTAAGAATGGTCCACCTCCGGTAGTAAGAATGGTCCACCTCCGGTAGTAAGAATGGTCCACCTCCGGTAGTAAGAATGGTCCACCTCCGGTAGTAAGACTGGTCCACCTCCGGTAGCAAGAATGGTCCACCTCCGGTAGTAAGAATGGTCCACCTCCGGTAGTAAGACTGGTCCACCTCCGGTAGCAAGAATGGTCCACCTCCGGTAGTAAGAATGGTCCACCTCCGGTAGTAAGAATGGTCCACCTCCGGTAGTAAGAATGGTCCACCTCCGGTAGTAAGACTGGTCCACCTCCGGTAGCAAGAATGGTCCACCTCCGGTAGTAAGAATGGTCCACCTCCGGTAGTAAGAATGGTCCACCTCCGGTAGTAAGAATGGTCCACCTCCGGTAGCAAGAATGGTCCACCTCCGGTAGTAAGAATGGTCCACCTCCGGTAGTAAGAATGGTCCACCTCCGGTAGTAAGAATGGTCCACCTCCGGTAGTAAGACTGGTCCACCTCCGGTAGCAAGAATGGTCCACCTCCGGTAGTAAGAATGGTCCACCTCCGGTAGTAAGAATGGTCCACCTCCGGTAGTAAGAATGGTCCACCTCCGGTAGTAAGAATGGTCCACCTCCGGTAATAAGACTGGTCCACCTCCGGTAGTAAGAATGGTCCACCTCCGGTAATAAGACTGGTCCACCTCCGGTAGTAAGAATGGTCCACCTCCGGTAGTAAGAATGGTCCACCTCCGGTAGTAAGAATGGTCCACCTCCGGTAGTAAGAATGGTTCACCTCCGGTAGTAAGAATGGTCCACCTCCGGTAGTAAGAATGTTCCACCTCCGGTAGTAAGAATGGTCCACCTCCGGTAATAAGACTGGTCCACCTCCGGTAGTAAGAATGGTCCACCTCCGGTAGTAAGAATGGTCCACCTCCGGTAGTAAGAATGGTCCACCTCCGGTAGTAAGAATGGTCCACCTCCGGTAGTAAGAATGGTCCACCTCCGGTAGTAAGAATGGTCCACCTCCGGTAGTAAGAATGGTCCACCTCCGGTAGTAAGAATGGTCCACCTCCGGTAGTAAGAATGGTCCACCTCCGGTAGTAAGAATGGTCCACCTCCGGTAGTAAGAATGGTCCACCTCCGGTAGTAAGAATGGTTCACCTCCGGTAGCAAGAATGGTCCACCTCCGGTAGTAAGAATGGTCCACCTCCGGTAGTAAGAATGGTCCACCTCCGGTAGTAAGAATGGTCCACCTCCGGTAGCAAGAATGGTCCATCTCCGGTAGTAAGAATGGTCCACCTCCGGTAGTAAGAATGGTCCACCTCCGGTAGTAAGAATGGTCCACCTCCGGTAGTAAGAATGGTCCACCTCCGGTAGTAAGAATGGTCCACCTCCGGTAGTAAGAATGGTCCACCTCCGGTAGTAAGAATGGTCCACCTCCGGTAGTAAGAATGGTTCACCTCCGGTAGCAAGAATGGTCCACCTCCGGTAGTAAGAATGGTCCACCTCCGGTAGTAAGAATGGTCCACCTCCGGTAGTAAGAATGGTCCACCTCCGGTAGCAAGAATGGTCCATCTCCGGTAGTAAGAATGGTCCACCTCCGGTAGTAAGAATGGTCCACCTCCGGTAGTAAGAATGGTCCACCTCCGGTAGTAAGAATGGTCCACCTCCGGTAGTAAGAATGGTCCACCTCCGGTAGTAAGAATGGTCCACCTCCGGTAGTAAGAATGGTCCACCTCACGTTGTCTTCAGTATCATCACATTGTTCATTATTTTCAGTTTATAAATTGCTATCATATAATGAAGTCCCAACACGAATCTCAGGCCGACATCTTAGATTTTTGCAGATTCCTTGAAAACCCAGGTTAATATCTTTTGTGGTTCTATCACTTTCTTTCATTATATTTATGGTAAATTCAGTGTGGTCTATCTTTGCATATGTGTGCTATACAATGCCGTCAAGATGAAGAATTAAACAAACGTGCAACATTTGGGTATCTTTATTGTAGACGTTTCGCCCTCCAGTGGTTTTTATCAATACAAATTCAATCTAGCCAAGCTTTTAACTTGGCTAGTTTTATTTATATTGATAAAGCTTCTATGATCCTACTTGGCAGATTGTTTCGCTCATCGATAACTCTCTGAAAACCAGCATTTTCCAACCTTTCTAAATCTATATTTATCTAATTTAAATACGTTATTTCTAGCTCTTTCTTTATTTGATATCCTTAGAGATTCATTTACATCTGTTTTTTTATGCTTGTCTTCCACTTATATTCCTCAGTGATATCTCCCTTCTTTCTATGTCTCTCAAGAGAGAAAAGATTCAATGATCTCAATTTCCATTCTAGATTCCGTAATTTGTAATGCTCTTTCTTACTAATTTTGAGTCAACATCGCTTATTTTTATTTCGTTCCCTTATTGAATAATTTCTTTGAATGTCATTTCGATAGTAAGTTTTGTTATTGTTTGACCCATTAAAGCTAGTTATTTATTTATATATTTTAGCCATAGGCTTTTTCCTTAGCCTGTGGTTGTATATAAATTTTTTATGTCTGTTTCCCCCTGTATGCGTATCTGTGTGATTTTTTTTTTATATTTGAATATGTTCGTCGGTCTCCATTTTTTTCTAAATTTACTGTTTGATTCTTTAGCTTCTCCACTGAAGTTTCCCGGTTTGTTTCTTTTAATTTTGCTTAAATAATATCTTGTGAAATAATTCCCTTCTCTGGTCAAGTCTAAATTTTTTTTCACTGTACTGCCCCTATTTAACCACCTGATAAGTCCCTCTTGCCCTTAGTTAAAACAAACATGCAACATTTAGGTATCTTTATTGAGAAATGTTTCGTCTGCACGCTAGGCGTCTTCAGCTGAATACAGAACAGACGCGGAAGCAGTGGAAATGCAGAGACGAGCTGATCAGTCCTCGAAGACGTCGTTTTAAGGAGGTCACTTCATACATAACCTCCGCTTCCGGGTCCTCATCTATTTGCCGATTTTTGGAGCATATATATCATTGTTATATTTACACTGTCAGACACTGCAACACAATGGTATCTTGGTGCGAAGGACATCTTCGACAACTTTTTTACCTGACCACTAGTTACGCGTGAGAAGATTAGATTTGAGAGGAACTAACCCCGGCTTGCTACACTGCCTCTCAATTACATTTTTGTCTATACTAGTGGGCCCTGCCTCTTATGTCGTCTTCAAGATTTTTCTATGCTTCTCCAGTGCCAGTATGTAAGCCTCCATTCTGATGCTTCAACTTCACATAGTTCCAGACTATCGAGTAGAACTCCTCTCCAGGCTGCGGGACTGACCACCTCGAAGGTGATGGACTGATTACATATTCTACATCTCCACTGCGTACCCTGCCTAGTCTCTATTCGACTGAAGAAACCTACTGTATAGGCTAAAAGTTTCAAAATCAAGATACCTAAATGGCTCACATGTGTTTTCCTTATCTATTTGTCGATACTGTTATATTCACCTTCTTGCCCCTGCATACCTGCACTTGGCGGTCATCTAATGAGGCCTCGTCTCTCTACCCTTGAAGTGAATAAACAAAAATCTGTTGAAAATAAACTTGTAAATGGATATTACTGAGCAAATACTGCTTATTATAGCTTTTTATGTGTGTGCAGATAGGTCACAGTCTGGATTCTGGAGAAAACAAAATCGCAAGATGATGCCTTTGACTTCCAGTTGTTCACTTCATGAACAACTGGAAGTCAAAGGCAACAGGGAATACAATGGGTGGCAATTTGTATCATATAATGCTTGTGAGAGCATAGCATTACATTGAAAGTTAAGACACATGTGCAACATCTGGATATCTTTATTGTAGACGTTTCGCCATCCAGTGGCTTTATCAATACAGATTCTAGGACATAATTGGAAGACAGAACTATATACAAAAGATGAGGTAATCAGTCCCTCAGCCTTGGAGTTAGTGTTCACAGTTTCGTGGTGGAGGAGAATCTGGAGCAAAGGCAAGAAGACTGGCGGTTATATAGGCGTCAGTGGATAAGGACGTGCAGCAGACGAGGGCATAGTCACTGGTAGGTGAGATTCCCCAGTGGAAGTAGGTCCTTCCCAAAGAGATGGGTTAGTTGCAGCAGCCGTGAAGAAGGTCTTGTAGATGTCCTCTGAACCAAGATTCCTTGGCAGACACTGCAGCATCATGGAATCTTGGTTCAGAGGACATCTACAAGACCTTCTTCACGGCTGCTACAACTAACCCATCTCTTTGGGAAGGACCTACTTCCACTGGGGAATCCCACCTACCAGTGACTATGCCCTCGTCTGCTGCACGTCCTTATCCACTGACGCCTATATAACCGCCAGTCTTCTTGCCTTTGCTCCAGATTCTCCTCCACCACGATGCTGTGAACACTAACTCCAAGGCTGAGGGACTGATTACCTCATTTTTTGTATATAGTTCTACTGTCTTCCAATTATGTCCTAGAATCTGTATTGATAAAGCCACTGGATGGCGAAACGTCTACAATAAAGATATCCAGATGTTGCACATGTGTCTTAACTTTCATATTGTCGGTATTTTATACCTTTCTTGCACAACATAGCATTACATTCTTTAAGAGATGAAAGAAAAATGTGCAGTGCTTATATGACAAGAAGATATGTATATATCTATATCCTACATATATATGTATCCTAGGGAGGGTATGCCATACTATACAGGGATACCTTCCTCTGTGCCATCGGAGGAAGGTATCCCCGTATTCCATAAGCCCAGCCTCTTCTACCTTCATGCGAGAGGAATACTGGAGGGTAGTCATAATATTCCAATGCAGTAAAATCGAAAAATATGAATACGTGTACGAATGTGCATATTTATCAATGTATGTATTCATAAATATGCACATTCCCTTTCTGCAGACTCTGCAGATTTAGTAGACCAGTTACCATTACATGAACCCACAGCCACCATTACAGATTTAGTAGAGAAGGAGTCTGCTTCTAAGCAGTGCTGATCCAGTTCTATAACTAGCTGGTGGTGGTGGTGATTCTGATATGATTGCTGATGGTTTCAGTCCAGTACTAGAAACTGCACAATGTGAAAACTCATCCTCCACAAATTCTAGCCAGCTGCAAGCAAAATAGTGCAAATTCTATACTAGGGCATCTGTACGCATGCAATATCTAAGAAAACGAATGTGGCATGCAACTTTGAGCCTCTTCCCCCCCCCCCCTAAAAAAAATAATGTCGCGACCTCCTGTCCAAAATGGAAAGAAATGACAAAAGTATTCCACCACCTAAAAATCTTGTAATACTGGAGGCGCAACCAGTGGCCACTACTCCAGAACCACAAATACTAATGCAAATGACAAAAGAAAAAGGCAACACGATTCACATTCGCATTTACAAACATACAAGCCGTTAATCCATCCACTACCAACGAATTACATTTCACCGGTGGACGCCTCGTGGAGTCAAATGCGATGTTTGCAGCCTTCACAGAGACCCACGCAAAAGACCACTTTGGCAACGAAATATTAATAACAGGGTACAACTTATTTAGATGCAACAGAGAGAATAAGGAAGAAAAGCATAGAGTTGGTAAACAACACAAATGAGGTAGCTGAAGGTTTAGCAGTAAACATTGAGAACCAGAGCCTAGTCATTGTGGCTGTATATAAGCCACCAGATGCAACTTTCCAACAGGAAGAGGAAGACATTCCTCTGCTAGCTTCCGCACTGGACAGACGTACCTGCTCCCGATTGGCTGTATGCTTTGCTTGCTCCTGATTGGCTGCATGCTTTGCTTGCTCCTGATTGGCTGCCTTGCGATCCCCTTGCTGGAAGAAGCTTTTGGTGTGTTTGTTGAGGAAATATTGCATTGATTTTCTTGTTTCAAGAAGACATTGCCTGATTGGTTGATTTCTGGAGATTCTTCATCTTGGCTCCAGGACTCGGTGCGTCGCTGGCTGCCTGCCCCAGGGCAGACCGTTGGCCTCTGCACTCTTGCAGCTGGGTGAAGTCTTCCCACCTCATCCTGTTGGATGTCACCTGCTGATATATTGTTCAAGAGCAACACCACCACACCTCTGCACTCTGTGTATGTGTAATCCTTGCGTACCGACATCCTCTTACTCATGCTCGGTTGTGAAGGCATCTCGGAGAATTAGACAGCTTTTTTTTAAACCAATATCTTTTTTTTTGTGTGACACGGGTTTAGCTCTCTGTTGTGCCGTAATCTCCTCAGAGGCCAGTCAAGCCCTCTTCATTGAGGTGGTTAAAGATCCCCACACAGTGGATCGGCTTTACTACATCGCTCTGGAGACACCAGCACCTTTCTCTCCTCTAAAATTTTCTTCTTTTTTTCTGGATCGGCTGGACCTGCTCCTGCGTCGGTAGGAGTATTCGTCTGGTCCGGTGCCCGTGGCTGCATTCCTTGTAATTAACGCACGGGAAGCCTCATCTTGGCAGGTACACTGTACAACACAAACATGATCTGTCAGAATTACGCACTTGACGCCCCTTAGACGCCACTTACGATTCAAGCAGCATACCCACCTGTGCTGTTGTCATCATGGCAACTGCACAGAGACTCAGTTTTCCGGCAATGGCCTTGATGTTAAAGTACTCTAAAGCTGACAAGGATACGATTGATTTTGCTTCAACCTTTTTCAACATTACCCAGGTTCGAATGATAAACATCTTCAAGACACATAGCGGATGTAAAGTAAATCTTGATCCTGTCACTTATGACCTATGTACCAGTAAGGAAGTCCGAGAAAAGCTCTCTCAGGCAGGTTTTGCTATCGATTGGGCTCCTGATCATAAATAAGGCCAGGAGTACAGTTGTGGCAAAATTTTTTGACTCATCCCTGATTAACGAATACAACCAGAACAAAGACGCCTTGATGACAGACATTTCATCTCAAAATCATGTCACAGTTGAGGAACTCTTCCATCCTGAACGTTCTAACATTCTTAAGATCAGATGTTCCACTCCAGATGAGGCTGATAAACTGTTCAAACATGGTGTTAGAGCTAACTACTTTCTTCTTCCACCTACTTCATTGTTTCTACCCAACTATGTAGCTATTCATCAGTGCTACAAATGCCTTGAGTTTGGACATTTAAAGAATACTTGTAACAAGCACCAGCTGTGTTTTAAGTGTTCTTCTCCAGGCCACACATGGCAGAAATGTACCAACCCTCCAAAATGCTTGCACTGCTCTCAGTCACATTCTGCTACTTCTTTCAACTGCCCTACTCGTAAGGAATATGTTTCTTCCTTACGAAAAGACCAACCTCTGAACCTTCCAAACCCAGTTTTGACTCCAAGCTCACAAACACAGACAACTTCCTCATCCACTTACCAACCAAATTCTTCTGTTCCTCCTGCTACCACTTCTTCAGCTTATCCTTCTTATGCTGCTGCTGCACAAACAAACCTTCCCTCTGCTTCTTCATCCTCAAAACAATCTAATATCCTTGAGACCATTGTGCTCACTGCTGTATATTGTCATAAAGCATTTAAAAGTGCCAACTATCCCACGATGCTGAATGATCTTTTGAAAGCCAACAATTTTGACCCCATCATTTTCCCTCCTGATTTCTTTCTTCCCAAGGATGAACTTTTTCCCAACTCCTCTCTCTCCACTCCAGAAACTCCTCTTCATGCCTCTACTCAGGCAGACCCTTCTCTTTCCACCTATGTGACAAAATCCTTTCCTTCTAATTCTTCCACCAGCTCTGGCCTCAGCTCCAAAAGATCTCAATCTCGTTCTTCCTCTACTCGTCCTTCTCGTTCTCCTACTCACAAGTCTCGATCTCCTACTATGAAACCAAATTATACTGACTCTCCCACATTCAACAACTGTCTGACTAAAGTTCAGCACTTAATAAATCAACCTTCGTCCTCTCCCTCTCGCCCCAACTCATCCTCTCATCTTACCACTACATCCAGTCCCACCTCCTCCTCCCGCCCTCCCTCATCTTCCCTCCCCGTTCTGAATCCAGAAACCGTAAAACACAATCGATCAAATACAGATCAGGTGATGCTACACACATGATGGGTTATCACGATAAAGACTTACTTTTCCCACCATCAAGTAACCCCAACCATGGCCCTTAAGGTTATTCAATTCAACATACGAGCTTATAATGCAAACAAACACATTCTTGCTGACCTCGTTGAATCTGAACAACCAGACGTGTTGTTATTAAACAGCACGTGTGTGCGTGATGATCAACGTGTCAGACACTTAGGATATACAGCCCGTCAATCCCCTGCTGAAAACTGGAATGGCGTAGCTATTCTTGTTAAAGGCACCATTAAACATGAGTTCTTATCCCTTCCATTTACATATTCTCACAGCATGGCTGTGAAAATTTACACGATACACGGACCCATCATCCTGTACACGACATATACCAGACCTAACCAGAACATTAACATTCATGATTTAACCATTCTTTTTAATCATACACATCTCCCTGTATACCTACTTGCCGATCTCAATGCCAAACACACTGACTTCCATGACAACTCCACAAATTTGCATGGTAGGCAACTTCATACACTAGTAACACAGAAACATCTCATACACCTTGCACCTTACTTCCCAACAGTCTTTACATACAATGGCCAAGGCAACCCTGATAATTTTTTTACAAACAGAGCTAGTAATCGCTTACATCACTACATAACACCAGGACCGCTCTCTGGATCTGACCACATTCCTATCATTTTCCATATTTCCTCAAATCCTATACTCATTCCAGTTCGCCCCTCTCCAGCTTATTCTCAGGCGGATTGGGATCTGTTCAAACAACGCCTAAATACTCTTTATCTCACACACAACTGTGACAATAGACCAGTATCAGACACAGACACACAAATTCAACGCATTCAACATTCAATTACCCAAACTGCTACAGATGTTGTCCCAATGACACACCACAAAGTACGTTACTCTTTCCGCCCTTCAGAAAGAACAAAAAGACTACTCACATGTTACAGACACCGTTTCCTAGCAAACCAAAACAGACTAAATATCATCCGATGGGACCTCACTATTTTATGTACACATATCATCCATAGCCTAGATGATGACCACGCCCGACATTGGCAATCAGTTATAAACACAACAGATGTCCAGCGTACAAGAGATCCCAAAGCATTCTGGTCATCAATTCGGAGACTTACAGGCACCCCTCGATCCACAACCTTTAGACACGTAAATCACAACAACAGACAGATCTCTGACCCTGCTGAAGCTGTACATATTTTCAAAGACATATGGGAAAACATCTTCCACCCACACCCACCAGACCAAGCTGTCATAGCACATACATTAGACATAGAGAGATGGGTATCCAACCATGAAGATTTAACCAATCCTGATCCAATCATAAGCCTAAACACCCTATCTTCCACGCATCCTCTAAACTCTCCTTTTAGTGTAGATGATGTTCACTCTTTACTAACACACCTTCCAAAAAAAGCTCCAGGTGCTTCTGGTCTATCACATTCAGTCCTTCGTTACCTTCCACTTTCTGTTGCTTCCGTTATCACTGACCTCTTTAATGCCTCCCTTGCATCTGGCTATTTCCCTCCATTCTTTAAATCTGCAACTGCATGTCTCATACCAAAACCTGGAAAAGACTTGACTGACCCCAAGAACTATAGACCTATTAGCTTCCTTGAAATTTTGGGTAAGACTTTTGAACGACTTGTAAATATGCGACTCAGGACTCACCTAGAGACACATAACTTGCTTACTGAAAGACAATTCGGTTTCCGACAACAACGTTCTACCCAAGACGTTTTGAATATAATCCTGAACTATGTACGCATCAATAAAGCCCAGAACTGTACCTCCACCCTTGTCGCCAAAGATGTAGAGAAAGCTTTTGACACTGTTTGGCATGAAAGATTAAAATACAAACTTTGCAAGTCCTTTGACTTAACTGTAAATATGATGAAATTATTATGTAACTTTTTAGATGGCCGAACGATGCGTATACGGTTCAGAGATCATTATTCGAACTATTTCACATTAAAAGCGGGTGTACCCCAAGGCTCTGTCCTGTCTCCCACCCTATATATACTCTACACGAATGATTTACCTGAACCTCTTTACCCAAACACACTTACCCTTTCTTGCGCAGACGACATCACTCAACTCACAACACATGAAAACATTCGTTTCCTAGCACGCAGAACACAAAGAGAGGTCGACAGGATTACCGCCTGGGAATTATTATGGCTCATCAAAACCAACCCAAATAAGTCAAAGATCACTTACTTCCATAGAATACGTGATGTCCCGACTCCTGTCGAACTCAAAACAAGCACCTCCCGTACCCCCATCCCACGCTCCTTCTCAACAGTTGTCCTTGGAGTTACCCTAGACAACACACTGAACCTAAAATCTCACATTACTGCTAAGTCCACACAGGCGGGAATTGCACTCTCAAGGTTATATAAGCTGAGAGGAGCCAGTCTCAAGACAAAATTACATCTCTACAAAGCACTCATTCGTCCTCTGCTCTCTTACTCTCCACTCGCTCTGACATTAACTGCCAAGACAAACGCACTAAAATTCCAACGCATCCTGAATCGAGCATTACGTTGGGTGTTGGGAGTGAGGTGGGACGAATTTGCCACCAGTGAATCTCTCCACTTAGCGACAAACACACCAGCTTTGAACGTATACTGGAAGACACTCAGTGACAAACAACTTGACAGACTTGAAGCATATCATGACCACTGGACTACATACTTAGCTGATACTCTCAGACGTCCTTACAATGATGTAAATCTCTTTCAAACATTGTATGATCCGGCACCTCCACCACAATACAAATAAACTACCTGACTTATTTAGCTTAAATATTCAAATAACTTAAAAGTGCCATTGTCGTAGAGCTGTGTCTTTGTGCGTTTCGAGCTGAGGTGCTTGCGACGTGCGTTTGCGTTGCCTTTTGCAGTAACATATCCCTGAGCCGTATCCAGTCATTGCGAGTTGAAATGCTCACAAGAGAGATAATGCTGAATATTTTGTTTTCTTTGATTAGCAGTTGGGTATAGTCCTGACACTTTTCCTCCTTCCTAAGATTTTTTCCTCTCTACAACTATTTTCTTCATCCTGTCCCCACTTGCCCCTCGCCCCTAGTGGGCCCTTACCTGTGAGTCCAGTTTAGTTTCGTGTCGTTTCCAACAGTTCAAGGAAGATAAGATAAGATAAGATTTCGTTCGGATTTTTAACCCCGGAGGGTTAGCCACCCAGGATAACCCAAGAAAGTCAGTGCGTCATCGAGGACTGTCTAACTTATTTCCATTGGGGTCCTTAATCTTGTCCCCCAGGATGCGACCCACACCAGTCGACTAACACCCAGGTACCTATTTGCTGCTAGGTGAACAGGACAACAGGTGTAAGGAAACGTGTCGAATGTTTCCACCCGCCGGGAATCGAACCCGGGCCCTCCGTGTGTGAAGCGGGAGCTTTAGCCACCAGGCCACCGGGCTGAGGAACAGCTATTGAAAATTCATTACCTTCTGGAAAATCTTTCAACCCCATCCCTCACATAGCTAGCTGCTTGGTGATTTCAATTTAAGACATACAAAATGAAAGAATGTTACATATAATGTTACAGCAGAGATAATCCCTGGAGGCAGCTCAGATTAAAAGTCACACACACACCAGTTGCTGAATCTTTCAAATAAATTCACCCTAACCAACAGATAGTGGAGTCAAGAAGACTGGAAAACACACTTGGCCTTATTTTCACGAATAATAATGACCTGGTAAGAAATATAACAGTAGAACAAAGCCTAATAGGAGTCCAGACTTGTATGCACAAGGGTCCTGACAAATATAATGCATACTGTTACGAGGGCGCCTTCACCAATTTCTACTTCAATAACAAAAATCATCAACTTGAAGCACGAAGCATGCTGGGAAGATATCTTAAATAACATGGATCCTAACCAGTGTCTTGAAAGGTTCAACTATTTGGCAACTAAAGCACACTCAAGGCATATTCCCCCAAGGAAAAATAAAAGTAGTAAACTGGAAAGAGACGCTCCCTCTGCTGGCGAAGGAGAGGAATTATTGAGCATCTCAGAGGGGCCAGATTATCTGAAATATGGAGCGATGCACTGACTGAGGAAGTAAAAAATATTTAACTTAATTCATACAAGATCTCGGAGGCGCTAAAAGCAATTAATGAAATTTAATTCAAAATACTTCTTTTTAAATGTCTAAAACATGACAAAGACCACACCGAGTATTGGGTCCTTGCTGAGATAAGATGGGACTTACACAGACGAAAGCAAAGAAATGATAAATGGTTAAATGATAAATGGTGATAAATGGTTTAAAACCGACAAGTTGAAGATTGAGGCACTTATGCAACATATGGGAATCTTTATTGAAGAAACGTTTCGCCACACAGTGGCTTCATCAGTCCAATACAAATCAGAAGGGTTTAAGTAGAGGAGGAGTTTGAGGTATCAATCCCTCAGCCTGGAGTCGATGTGTTCAGTCCATCAATCTTGTAGAAAGTACAGCATAGGGCCGTAGATGTGGCTTATATACTGTAGTCAGGTGAGGTGAAGCAGGAGGAGGCGGGGTCATAGTGGAACCATCCACTAGTCGAAGTAGGTCTTCGTACAACGGTTGGACAAGGTTGAAGAATTCTTGATACAAAGAATACGAGGAATTCTTAATACAAAGAATTCTTCAACCTTGTCCAACCTTTGGACGAAGACCTACTTCGACTAGTGGATGGTTCCACTATGACCACGCCTCCTGCTTCCCCTCACCTGACTACAGTATACAAGCCACGTCTACGGCCCTATGCTGTACTTTCTACAAGACTGATGGACTGAACACATCGACTCCAGGCTGAGGGACTGATTACCTCAAACTCCTCCTCTCCTTACACCTTTCTGATTTGTATTGGACTGATGAAGCCACTGTGTGGAGAAACGTTTCTTCAATAAAGATTCCCATATGTTGCATAAGTGTCTCAATCTTCAAATGAGATACTGAAATCTCAGTATGACTGTGTTTAGCGAGCCATTAATTAGACTAATGATCTACATTCCAAATTAATTTTTCATGAACGAACCTCAAAACCATGTGAATGTATAACAGATTTCTGACAGAACCCTAACTCCACTGAACTTTGAAAAAGCCATTGACAACGTACCTATGCACTCTACTCCAGGCCCAGAACCGTGGAACTCTGTTTATCAAGAAAGGCACGAAACCCCTTTTGATTGCCCTATGGAGAGGGAGCCTGGGCACAGGTGTCATCCCGCAATTGCTTAAAACAATAGATATAGCCCCACTCCATAAATGTGACAGAAAAGCAGTAGTAAAGTATTATAGACCAATAGCTCTAACGTACCGCATTATAAAAGTCTTTGAAAGACTACCAAGAAACATCGCTAACCACTTGAATTCTCAACAATTGCTCAACCCAGAGCAACATGGGTTTAGAGCAGGTTGTTCCTACCACTCGCGAGTACCGGACCACTATGACATGCTCCTTGATGCTCTGGAGGACAAACAGAATGCATATATAGCATACACAGACTTTGCAAAAGCCTTCGACAAGTGCCAGTATGGAGTGGGTGTTAATATCAGAGGATCTGACCTTCAAGGATCACAACAGTTTC
This sequence comes from Cherax quadricarinatus, assembly GCF_038502225.1. Classification (NCBI taxonomy): domain Eukaryota; kingdom Metazoa; phylum Arthropoda; class Malacostraca; order Decapoda; family Parastacidae; genus Cherax; species Cherax quadricarinatus. Next base: position 17,636,946 of record NC_091361.1, read on the forward strand.
ACTATCACAACTGCGAGGAAAATGATTGGATGGATAATGAGATCTTTCCATAAAAAAAAAAATAAAAGGATTCCGTGCCAATGATGATCCTTTAAGTCACTTGTTCTCTCTAGGCTGGAACACTGTTGCATACAACAAGCTCCGTTCAAGGCAGGTGAAATTGCAGACCTAGAGAATATTTAAAGAACCATCACCGCACCTGTAAATTTAGTCAAGCACCTTAATTACTGGGGACGTTTGAAGTCTCGACCTTTCTCCCTGGAATGCAGGCGAGGAAGATGCATCATAATCTACACCTGGAAAATCCTAGAGAGACTTTAAGAAAGCAAAAGATTACGCAGATGGTGCAACGCACACCCCAATGAAAAGCAGGGGCGCCATGAGTAAGTACACTAAGAGAAAACACACAAGTGTCCAGGGCCCAGGACTGTTCAACAACCTCCCACCATGCATAAAGGCAATTACCAATAGACCTCTGGTTAACCTTCAAGAGGGAACGGGATAGATACCTAAAGTCAGTGTCCAATCAACTGGGCTGTGGTTTGTATGTTGGACTGCATGCAGCCAGCACTAGCAGCCTCGTTGATCAGGTTGGAATTCACTGGGAGGCCTGGTCAAGGGCTGGGCCGCGGTGGCGTTTACCCTCGGAAGGACCTCCAGATAGACTGTGTAGGTCTATGGGCGGTGACAGTAAGTTGGAGTTATCGAAGGAAGATTGTGACAGGAGATCTGTATGCTCTATAGACTTCCAAATCAAAGTTAAATTCTAAGTATAAGCCCACCAATCACTGAAGTACTAGCTAAAAATACTCAATAAACGCTGATGTTGCTAGTTGCACGCAGTCCAGACACTACTATTTAGATGATCAAAAACTAACTGATGAATAAAACATAAAATAAGGAGAGACAAAGCAAAGGGACTGAAAAGATTGAGTTATGGTACTGAAGATCGTATCTCCAGAGGTTGTCTCACTCCAGGTCTGTTAAGTTGCAAAGAAAACATTGATAGAATAAAAACTGAAGCATTAAACACAAAGCGAAGTAAACTTCAAGGAATGCTTTTTTTTATTAACACATAAGAATGTAAGAAAGGAGGAACACTGCAGCAGGCCTGTTGGCCCATACAAGACAGGCCGTTTCCCACCAAGGTTAAGTGGCCCGAAAAAGAAAAACTTGCCAGAAGGGCGCTTACACTACAGTTATAAAACTGCAACATTAACACCCCTCCTTCAGAGGAATGTTTACTGTATATAAACAAAAGTGTGTAAAATTGGAATGCCGTATTAGATTTTTATGTGACAGAAGAGGCCAGCTTTGCTGCCAGAGTACAAAACATTTAACAGGCTTCTAGGTTTATACAAATATACCAGACTGGCACTGGCTCCTCAGATAGTTGCTGTCCAACCTTGGGTATTAAGATAAATATCGAAGGATCACCCTCTTGTAAGATAAAACGGAACCTCACCAAATTTTATAATGTGTTGACGGGTAAGTCAGCGGACGGTCATGATCAAATGATCATAAGCTCCTTAGAGCTTAAGGATCCGCGTCAGGAGAATTTTCCTATTTTTTTCTGACAAAATACCACATCCACCAGCGGAGAGGCCTGGCAGTGTACCCAACCAGCTCTCCCTCTCACCATCCCTTCCTCCCTTCCCTGACCTACTGCTTACTGAGGAAATGACTGTGCAGGTCATCCTTCACCGCTACAGGCGGCCTGCGGCTATGACTGTGCCCAGGATTTTATATAACGGCGTATGTAAGTGAATGTCTCGTCGTAGAAGTAAAAAGATAATGTATGATTTTTTCCTCGATGCGTTTTTATAGGCGAGTGTGTCTGGACGTTCAGATATTTATTCAACGTGAGACGATGGATCGCTAACCGTAAGCTAATAGATACCTGATCAACACTGATTTAAGGCCTGTTGTGTTGGGTAAAATGTCGTAGTGTTTAAAGCGTTCTGACAAGCTTTCATTGATGCTAACTTTCTAATGGAAAACAACGAGCTGTATTTAGACAGTCCGTCTTTCATTGATATCGCTGCTGTCATCAATGTCTCTCGCATTCTTAAATCAAGAGTACAGATTATGAACACTCAGAAATAGGTACCGATTTCTACCTCAATAAAGTTACTATTTAATAAATAATTTCACCTGTTTAGCAGTGCGTCAGCGATAAAGAAATTAATGTGTCCAGTCAGTAAATCACTCGCTTGTACTTAAAATTCTATTAATTTTTAAAAACATAATTAAAAAAAAAATACGCAAAATAAATGACTGAAGAATCATGAGTACTTTGTAAATAATGAAAATTTATTTTAAATATCCGGAAAGGCCACTAAACGAGATCTAAAATAAATAATAGAATTTCCAATATTAAACTGAGAAAGCTTCTGTATTATATATGGACCACATAAATGGATTATATAATATAGTTATGATAAAAACAAAGTGATAATTGAAGAAGGTTCCTCCAGGTTAGGAAAGAAAATATCAAAGAAACTTATCTATTGGATTTGCTTTAAGGTAATTTATGGTAAATGATGTTTATTCAACGAATCACAAAATATAACATTTTATTTAAGATGTATATATAAATAAATAAATAATATATATATATATATATATATATATATATATATATATATATATATATATATATATATACACATATATATATATATATATATATATATATATATATATATATATATATATATATATATATATATATATATATATATATATATATATATATATATATATATATATATATATAGGGAAGTACCACCTCTATAGCTGGAATGGGGACCCTCATCCTCAGAGAAGACAATAAACGTACCTCAGGGAAAACTCAAGGTTCTCCCCGGAGCTGTTTGAATGTTTTCTTCTCCTACCACCCCCTATATTTATATTCTATGTGAACATTTATTAATAAACAAAATACATTTACAGAAAAAAAACATAAACATGAATACAATGGCACAATGTATCAAAGATGATGAATTTCCTCCAGCTCCTCCGAGGCTGGACGTGAACCAAGTATGCAGCAAGCATTTCCCCTCTGGATGGCGACGCTGAGGCGCTGGAACATGAAAGTGGCTGCCCTTGGGTCCCTGGTGGTGTCGATGAGTCTGGAACCCAATTCTTTAAGGAAACGTGTGGCATTTTTTCCCCATGATCCCAAGGTCTCTGATCCCACTGGGACAAATTGATACTGTTGGCTAATGTCCCTGTACTTGCTGATCTTGTACTCCTCCCTGTGGTCAGCAGCTCCTCCCTGTCGCCCCACACTGTGATGGATATAGGTGTGAGCCAGTGTGGACACACAGGTATAGTCCCATGCTAAGAGCTTGCCATTCTTCCAAGGATAGATGGTGATCCCGTCGGGGCGGTTTGCTGGGTTGTGGGTATTGTTTGCTGCAAGTGATCGTGGCTCCCTCTCGGCAGGGCATCCAGCTGTAGCAAGGGTTCTCTTAATGATGTCGTTGACCTCATTGTGTCTTGCATGCCAGCCCTTGGTTTTGGAACAGTTAAGACCATGTAGACCGTATTGGTCTGCTTGCACTTCGCCGCAAATACACATATATTCTGTGTGAATTGGGGCAGCAAGGCGCAGAGCCACTGCAATACGGAGGGTCTTAGGGTCGAGTCGCGTTCCCATTGCCGATATGGGAACTGTTTGGAGGAAGTCCCCGGAGTGAGGTGCACTCACAGCCTGGAGGCGGGCAATCTCCCTATCTGATGTTGCAGCCCTGAGCATGTTGGCAAGCACCTTTTCAGCAATTGGGCTATCCCAGCTTGACTGTTTGTGAGCCAGTGCTGCACTATGTATATACATGTATATATATATATATATATATGTATGTATATATATTATATATATATATATATATTATATATACATATTTATATATATAAGAACATAAGAACGATGGAACACTGCAGAAGGCCTACTGGCCCATGCGAGGCAGGTCCAAGTCTCCTACCGGCTTAAGCCAATGCACCCAACCTAGTCAGGTCAGGTCACATTGACTTAAGGGAGGAACACGGCAACCGACCTGGTAGCACAAGCTATCAGGTCTAACTCACACCCACCCACATCTACTCATGTATTTATCCAACCTATTTTTAAAGCTACACAACGTTCTGGCCTCTATAACGGTACTTGGGAGTTTGTTCCACTCATCCACAACTCTATTACCAAACCAGTACTTTCCTATATCCTTCCTGAATCTGAATTTTTCCAACTTAAAACCATTGCTGCGAGTCCTGTCTAGGCTAGATATTTTCAGCACACTATTTACATCCCCTTTATTTATTCCTGTCTTCCATTTATACACCTCAATCATATCCCCCCTAATTCTACGTCTTTCTAGAGAGTGCAGTTTCAGGGCCCTTAGTCTATCCTCATAGGGAAGGTTTCTGATACATGGGATCAACTTTGTCATCCTCCTTTGTACATTTTCCAGAGAATTTATATCCATTCTGTAATACGGTGACCAAAACTGTGCAGCATAATCTAAATGAGGCCTAACCAAGGATGTATAGAGTTGAAGAACAACCTGAGGACTCCTATTATTTATGCTTCTTGTTATGAAGCCAAGGATTCTATTAGCTTTATTGCGAACACTTATGCACTGTTGTCTTGGTTTCAGATTACTGCTAACCAGAACTCCTAAATCTTTTTCGCAATCCGTAATATTAAGATCTACATTATTTAGTTTATATGTGGCATGGTTATTGTCCTGTCCAACATTTAGAACTTTGCATTTGTCTATATTAAACTGCATCTGCCACTTCTCCGACCACTGCATCAGTCTATTCAAAACTTCCTGGAGTGCTCGAATGTCCTCGTCAGAATGAATTCGACGGCCTATTTTGGTGTCATCGGCAAACTTGCCGACGTCGCTCTTTATGCCCTCATCTATGTCGTTTATGTAGATTGTGAACAGCAGGGGGCCCAACACTGACCCCTGTGGAACACCGCTCGTGACGCTTCCCCACTCTGATTTCTCCCCATTTATGCAAACTCTCTGCTGCCTATTTGTCAACCATGCCTCTATCCAGGAAAAAATCTCTCCTCCTATTCCATGTGCTTTAATTTTCCTCAATAGTCTCTGATGTGGGACCCTGTCAAAAGCCTTACTGAAGTCCATATACACAATATCATATTCATTACCATGATCTACCTCCTCAAATACCTTAGTGAAAAAAGTTAATAAATTCGTAAGGCAGGAACGCCCCTTTGTAAAACCATGCTGAGATTCGTTGATTAATTTATGCTTTTCAAGGTGGCTACGAACTGCCTCGGCAATTATTGATTCCATAAATTTTCCCACTATGGAGGTTAGGCTTATTGGTCTATAGTTCGAAGCTAAGGACCTGTCACCTGTTTTGAAAATAGGTATCACATTTGCCATTTTCCACTTATCTGGCACCATGCCAGTTTGTAGTGATATGTTGAAAAGATTAGCCAAAGGTGTGCTAAGCTCCTCTTTACATTCCTTTAGAACCCTTGCATACAGTTCATCAGGGCCTGGGGATTTGTTAGGTTTTAATTTATCTATTTGCCTAAGGACCATGTCACTTGTGACCCTAATAGTGCACAGTTTATTATCGTCCTGTTCTACATAATTTATCATTACTGGAATATCGCTGGTATCCTCCTGTGTAAAAACTGAGAGGAAGTATGTGTTAAAAATTCTACACATTTCCTTATCACTGTCAGTGAGCTGACCCAAGGAACTTTTGAGTGGGCCTATCTTGTCCCTGATCTTACTTCTGTATACCTGAAAGAATCCTTTTGGGTTAGTCTTCGATTCTCTTGCAACTTTAGCCTCATAATCTCTTTTTGCTTTTCTAATTCCCTTTTTTATTTCTCTCTTTAACTGAATATATCGATTTCTCAATTGCCCCTCTCCTCTTTTGATTTGCCTATATATGCCTCTCTTTTGACCAATCAGATATTTTAATCTATTGTTCATCCATTTAGGATCATTTTTGTTTGATCTGATTTCCCTATTTGGAACATAATTTGACTGAGCAGCTAGAACTATGCCCTGGAAAGCATCATATCGGCAACCATCACCACCTACCTGACCCTTAGTCAGGTCATTCCAGTTCAGCCCACCTAAGTAATTTTTCAGTCCTATGAAATCAGCCAAGCGAAAGTCAGGGACGGAGACTTGATTGCCATTATTAGGGGAATTCCATGATATATTAAAACTGAGTGATTTGTGATCACTTTCCCCAAGCTCATCATTAACCTCAAGATTATTAATTAGTGTTTCCCTACTGGCAAGAACCAAGTCAAGGAGGTTATTTCCTCTAGTTGGCTCTGTCACAAACTGTTTTAAAAAACAATCCTGGATCGTATCAAGAAAGTCACCTGACTCTAAATTTCCTGTCAAATTGTTCCAGTCAATCTGTCTATAGTTGAAATCTCCCATTAGCACAACATTTTCGTATGTAGATGCCTTACGAATTTCGTCCCATAGAAGTTTACTGCACTCCCTATCAAGATTTGGGGCCCTGTAAATCACACCCAAAATTAGTTTTTCTCGGCCCTCGAGAAGCTGTAACCAAACAGATTCAGTGGCTGACGCTTCTAATTTAATATCTTGTCTAACACAACAATTTAAATTGTCTCTGACATACATCGCTACTCCACCACCTTTCCTGTTGACCCTGTCAGTGTGGAATAATTTATAGCCTTGTATGTGACATTCAGAGGGCATCTCTCTATCTTTCAGATTGAGCCAGGTCTCTGTTATAGCAATAATATCTATGTTTCCTGCACTTGCAATTAATCTTAGCTCATCTATCTTATTTCTTACACTCCTGCTATTAGTATAGTAAACCTTAAGGGAGCTAGTCCCTTGCTGCCCTCTGCTGTCCCCCTTTGTTTGCTGACCTGATCTATTGTCTTTATTGATAACTTCATGCTGAATGACTTTTATACATTTACTGTTTCCAACCCAAGTGTTGCAACCTGCAACCAACCGACAAGTTGGTTTAGAAAGACACGTAAGCAAACACTATGACATATTTATTAGAAAACGTTTCAGTCCTGAAGTGATAAAGGTCCCAGGACCGAAATGTTTTCTAATAAACTTAGTGAAGCTGTATATCTCGACCACCACCAGAGATCCGCTTCAGCAGCTGGAGAAATCGTTACACATGTTTGTATGATTAATTAAAAGTACGTACCTGAATAGCTGAGATGCTTAATTATTTTAAATTACATCAGTTCTGTCTCAGATTAAATATCTCATTTTCTACTTACATATCAAAATTATAATGCTCCTCACCTGACCTAACCAAACCTCACCTCGGCTCACCTCACCTCGGCTCACCTAACCTCACCTCGGCTCACCTCACAAGACTAAACAGAGAGAATGTTCTGATGAATGGTTTGAAAAACCGACAAATTGAAGATTGAGACACTTATGCAGCATATGGGAATCTTTATTCAGGAAACGTTTCGCCACACAGTGGCTTCATCAGTCCAATACAAAGAGGAAGGCGTAAGGAGAGGAGGAGTAAGAGGTAATCAGTCCCTCAGCCTGGAGTCGATGTGTTCAGTCCATCAATCTGATTACCTCACTCTCCTTACGCCTTCCTCTTTGTATTGGACTGATGAAGCCACTGTGTGGCGAAACGTTTCCTGAATAGAGAGAATGTTACTTCAGGACTACCTCCCCATCTCACAGGAGAGTTCAAGCTACCATCTCCCCACCTCCCGGGGTGAGTATAAGCTACCACCTCCCCACCTCCCGGGGTGAGTATAAGCTACCACCTCCCCACCTCCCGGGGTGAGTATAAGCTACCACCTCCCCACCTCCCGGGGTGAGTATAAGCTACCACTTCCCCACCTCCCGGGGTGAGTATAAGCTACCACCTCCCCACCTCCCGGGGTGAGTATAAGCTACCACCTCCCCACCTCCCGGGGTGAGTATAAGCTACCACTTCCCCACCTCCCGGGGTGAGTATAAGCTACCACCTCCCCACCTCCCGGGGTGAGTATAAGCTACCACCTCCCCACCTCCCGGGGTGAGTATAAGCTACCACCTCCCCACCTCCCGGGGTGAGTATAAGCTACCACCTCCCCACCTCCCGGGGTGAGTATAAGCTACCACCACCCCACCTCCCGGGGTGAGTATAAGCTACCACCTCCCCACCTCCCGGGGTGAGTATAAGCTACCACTTCCCCACCTCCCGGGGTGAGTATAAGCTACCACTTCCCCACCTCCCGGGGTGAGTATAAGCTACCACCTCCCCACCTCCCGGGGTGAGTATAAGCTACCACCTCCCCACCTCCCGGGGTGAGTATAAGCTACCACTTCCCCACCTCCCGGGGTGAGTATAAGCTACCACTTCCCCACCTCCCGGGGTGAGTATAAACTACCACCTCCCAACCTCCCGGGGTGAGTATAAGCTACCACCTCCCCACCTCCCGGGGTGAGTATAAGCTACCACCTCCCCACCTCCCGGGGTGAGTATAAGCTACCACCTCCCCACCTCCCGGGGTGACTATAAGCTACCACTTCCCCACCTCCCGGGGTGAGTATAAGCTACCACTTCCCCACCTCCCGGGGTGAGTATAAGCTACCACCTCCCCACCTCCCGGTGAGTATAAGCTACCACCTCCCCACCTCCCGGGGTGAGTATAAGCTACCACTTCCCCACCTCCCGGGGTGAGTATAAGCTACCACCTCCCCACCTCCCAGGGTGAGTATAAGCTACCACCTCCCCACCTCCCGGGGTGAGTATAAGCTACCACCTCCCCACCTCCCGGGGTGAGTATAAGCTACCACCTCCCCACCTCCCGGGGTGAGTATAAGCTACCACTTCCCCACCTCCCGGGGTGAGTATAAGCTACCACTTCCCCACCTCCCGGGGTGAGTATAAGCTACCACCTCCCCACCTCCCGGGGTGAGTATAAGCTACCACCTCCCCACCTCCCGGGGTGAGTATAAGCTACCACTTCCCCACCTCCCGGGGTGAGTATAAGCTACCACCTCCCCACCTCCCGGGGTGAGTATAAGCTACCACCTCCCCACCTCCCGGGGTGAGTATAAGCTACCACCTCCCCACCTCCCGGGGTGAGTATAAGCTACCACTTCCCCACTTCCCGGGGTGAGTATAAGCTACCACTTCCCCACCTCCCGGGGTGAGTATAAGCTACCACCTCCCCACCTCCCGGGGTGAGTATAAGCTACCACCTCCCCACCTCCCGGGGTGAGTATAAGCTACCACCTCCCCACCTCCCGGGGTGAGTATAAGCTACCACCTCCCCACCTCCCGGGGTGAGTATAAGCTACCACCTCCCCACCTCCCGGGGTGAGTATAAGCTACTACCTCCCCACCTCCCGGGGTGAGTATAAGCTACCACCTCCCCACCTCCCGGGGTGAGTATAAGCTACCACCTCCCCACCTCCCGGGGTGAGTACAAGTTACTACCTTCCCACCTCCCGGGGTGAATAAAAGTTATAACCTCCCAACCTCCCAGGGAAGTACAAATTACTACCTCCCCACCTCCCTGGGGAGTAGAAACTACCACCTCACAGGGGGAGTAGAAGCTACCACCTTCCAACCTCCCAGGGAAGTACAAATTACTACCTCCCCACCTCCCTGGGGAGTAGAAACTACCACCTCACAGGGGGAGTAGAAGCTACCACCTCCTCACCTCCCGGGGGAGTAGCAGCTACCACCTCCCCACCTCCCGGTGGAGTAGAAGCTACCACCTCCCCACCTCCCGAGGGAGTAGAAGCTACCACCTCCCCACCTCCCCACCTCCCCACCTCCCCACCTCCCGGTGGAGTAGAAGCTACCACCTCCCCACTTCCCGGGGAGTAGAAGCTACCACCTCCCCACTTCCCGGGGGAGTAGAAGCTACCACCTCCCCACATCCCGGGGGAGTGGAAGCTACCACCTCCCCACATCCCGGGGAGTAGAAGCTACCACCTCCCCACATCCCGGGGGAGTGGAAGCTACCACCTCCCCACATCCCGGGGGAGTAGAAGCTACCAACTCCCCACTTCCCGGGGAGTAGAAGCTACCACCTCCCCACTTCCCGGGGGAGTAGAAGCTACCACCTCCCCACATCCCGGGGGAGTGGAAGCTACCACCTCCCCACATCCCGGGGGAGTGGAAGCTACCACCTCCCCACTTCTCGGGGAGTAGAAGCTACCACCTCCCCACTTCCCGGGGGAGTGGAAGCTACCACCTCCCCACCTCCCGGGGGAGTGGAAGCTACCACCTCCCCACTTCCCGGGGAGTAGAAGCTACCACCTCCCCTCATCCCGGGGGAGTGGAAGCTACCACCTCCCCACTTCCCGGGGAGTAGAAGCTACCACCTCCCCACTTCCCGGGGAGTCGAAGCTACCAACTCCCCACTTCCTGGGGAGTAGAAGCTACCACCTCCCCACTTCCCGGGGAGTAGAAGCTACCACCTCCCCACTTCCCGGGGAGTAGAAGCTACCACCTCCCCACTTCCCGGGGAGTAGAAGCTACCACCTCCCCACATCCCGGGGGAGTGGAAGCTACCACCTCCCCACATCCCGGGGGAGTGGAAGCTACCACCTCCCCACTTCCCGGGGAGTAGAAGCTACCACCTCCCCACTTCCCGGGGAGTAGAAGCTACCACCTCCCCACATCCCGGGGGAGTGGAAGCTACCACCTCCCCACATCCCGGGGGAGTGGAAGCTACCACCTCCCCACTTCCCGGGGAGTAGAAGCTACCACCTCCCCACTTCCCGGGGAGTCGAAGCTACCAACTCCCCACTTCCTGGGGAGTAGAAGCTACCACCTCCCCACTTCCCGGGGAGTAGAAGCTACCACCTCCCCACTTCCCGGGGAGTAGAAGCTACCACCTCCCCACATCCCGGGGGAGTGGAAGCTACCACCTCCCCACTTCCCGGGGAGTAGAAGCTACCACCTCCCCACTTCCCGGGGGAGTGGAAGCTACCACCTCCCCACTTCCCGGGGAGTAGAAGCTACCACCTCCCCACTTCCCGGGGAGTAGAAGCTACCACCTCCCCACTTCCCGGGGAGTAGAAGCTACCAACTCCCCACGTCCCGGGGGAGTACACACCTCCATTTCTCCACCCCTGGAGGCAGGGGCCCCTAACGCCCATGATACAGGAAGTAAAAGGTGGGTACGTGTGTGTGTGGCGTAGCAGGAATGTGCCCACTGGACAAGTGAAGCTAGCGTGCCCGGTACGTACGCAAACACACACACACACACACATACACACACACACACACACACACATACACACACACACACACACACACGCACACACACACACACACACACACACACACACACACACACACACACACACACACACACACACACACACACACACACGCACACACACACACACACACACACACACACACACACAGGAAAGTACTTCTTCAGCCACAGAGTAGTCAGTAAGTGGAATAGTTTGGGAAGCGATGTAGTGGAGGCAGGATCCATACATAGCTTTAAGCAGAGGTACGATAAAGCTCACGGCTCAGGGAGAGTGACCTAGTAGCGATCAGTGAAGAGGCGGGGCCAGGAGCTCGGACTCGACCCCCGCAACCTCAACTAGGTGAGTACAACTAGGTGAGTACACATACACACACACACACACACACACACACACACACACACACACACACACACACACACACACACACACACACACACACACACACACACACACACACACACACACACACACACACACACACACACACACACACACACAATCACGGCTGTAGACTTACTTTATCATTTTGTCTGAGGCTCCTTAAATAGAACAACATCTGTAGCAAGTGCGTTGGCGGTAAAAGTGAGAATAAATTCATACGTTAGCTTATTATTAGAGTACGCAGCACCATCTTGAAAAAAAAAATCATTGAACTGGTGGGTTAGAACCCGCGGTCAGAGAGTCTCAAAACTCCAGACCGTCGCGTTAGCCACCGGACCCAGTGGCTAACGCGTCGGTCTGGAGTTTTGAGACTCTGATCGCGGGTTCTAACCCCAGCAGTGGCATGGTTTGTTTGCAATCGTGTCATTACAATTTCGTGAGTCATGGTGACCACCTAGAAACCTTATTAGTCGTATAATATACCTGTCACCAGATTTAAGTTTCCCTACTCTCGTATCCCGGTATTGGGTCAGGCTTTTATGTGCATTGCCTGGTCAGCCTGGCTATTGCCGTTGGCGGCCAGCTGGCCCACATAGCCATCACAGCCTGGTCTGTCTAGCACTTGGAGGAAGTAGACAGAAGCCTTGATGAGGAAACTGGATCCAGCAGTATTTCTGACACACTGTTAGCAGGTTGAGTGATCTAGGCCGTAGGTGGGGGAACTGATTCTTAAATGAAGCCATCGATATGGCAAAATCATCAATTATATTCTGAAAATCAATATTTCTTGTTAGATCAGACTCAATGGTCAACAAGACTAGGTTACACAATTTGTCTTGGCTCATTGTTGAACGGAGCTGGTTTTTCACTCTTTTCAAAACAGAAAATGAACGTTCTCCTTCACAGTTAGTAGCTGGAAGTGTTAGGTAAAGGCGATACACTATGTCAACATTAGGGAAGGTTTCTGAGATACCTGCATTTCTTAAATGTTTCAAAGCAGCTGAGGGCGCACATTTTTCAGGTGGAGCTTTAATCTGATTCATATACCCAGAAAAATGAACTATTTCTTCAACAAATGTGTCCTGAACATCTGCTGAAAGGTGTTGTTGCAACTTTAATGCAGCTTCTCTCAATTCTGCATCTGGCATAGTAGTAATTTTGAACAGAAATCCAAACTTGTCATTGAGATTCTGGTAGATTTCTTTTCTTTTCACCAATTCTGTAATCAGTGAATCCAGAATGACGAAGTATGTAGCTGTCTTACATTTCTGCCTTGGTAGCAACACAATTTCATTGTCTGGCTCTTCAAAATTGCGTTTCCTCTTCCTTGACCGCTGATGATCAGCCCGGTAACTGTAGTCTTTCACCAGCAGTTTAGCTTTCTCTTCAAACATTTCAAAAGCTTCATCATTGCGAAGTGAGCTTACAAATTCCACTAAGCCTGCATAGAGGTTAGCACAAGTATGTGTTGCATCATGCTGCGCTGACCACCTTGTTGTTGATAATGATTTGATGACATCTCCATGAATGGTTGACTTGAGTATACTCCACCGATGCGTTGAAGCAGAGAAAAAATTAAAGAGTGCTTGTAAAAGTCCAAAAAATGAAACTGCAGCGACACAACACTCCGCAGCACATGACCCAACAAGATTAAGAGAATATGCTGAGCAGGGCACATATTCAGCAAGTGGGTTGATTTGCTTGATACGGGCTTGCAATCCATTATATTTACCCGACATGTTACTTGCATTGTCGTAGCTCTGGCCACGGCAATCCATAATAGAGAGATCATGTTCAAGCAGAGTATCCAGTACTACATTCATCATTGTTTCTCCATTAACATTGAGAGGCGAAAACAAACATTTATCCATACACATCAATGTCTATCAACAACACTTCAGTTAATTTGTCACAGTACAAGTCTAGATAACGTGTAATTACTACAGAAAATTGGAGAGGAATCTCCCATACTCACCCATTAGCGGGAAAACACAGCTGTTCTGATGTAAACAAAGGCGTGTTGAGTGTTGCCATCTATGGTTAGGTTTATTTATTTTTATTTTATTTTATTTCATTATTTATTTTTGTTTTGATTAATTTTTAAAAATCAATTTTACTCTCCAAACACTTGAACTTTTTAGGTAGGGACCCCTTTGCACTTGCACCATGTGTGCAGTCTTGGATGAGCCCCTGAACCCCTTTGACCGCGGGGCCCCCAAATGCGCGGGGCTCTAGGCAATTTCTAGTTTGCCTATGCGGTAATCCGGCTCTGGAGCTAGTCACTCGCTGCCCTCTACTATCTCTCTTTGTTTGTTGATCAATTGATTTGCCATTACTAGCAACTTTATTTTGAAAATTGTCTTTTAAACATATCCCTGAGGTGTCCCGGTAATAACTACTGTTTTTAACCCTAATGATGCAGCCTGATTGTTTCCCACAAACACCCATACCTCTATAATCTATCAGTTTAAATTCCTATACAAGTCATCAATTACCCTCTCAGTTGAATTGGCTAATGCAACCACTCCATCCCCAGAGAGATGAACCCCATCCCTTGCATAGATATCACGTTTGCCAAAGAATTGCTGGCTACACAGTTACCTGTCTAGCCAGCAATTTATACCAATTTCCCTAGACATCCATTCATTGCCCACTCCCCTTCTAGCCAAGATGCTACATATGACTGGGATCCCTCCCTTAGACCTAACTACTTCTATGGCTGACCTGTACTTATCCAGCAGCTCCTCTCTCCTGCCCTTCCAAGTGTCATTACCCCCAGCACTAAGACAGATAATGGGCTTGTTCCCATTACCTGCCAAAATATTATCCAACCTGCTGACTATGTCACCAACACCAGCTCCAGGAAGGCACACTCTCTGTCTGACCTTTCTGTCTCTGTTACAAAATGCAGGGTCCATATATCTTACCTGAGAATCGCCTACTATTAAAATATTCTTACCTTGATTAGCAGGGGAATCAGTGGTTCCTTCAACCTCATTAACCTCTGAAGTACACTCGTCTTGGAGAACAGAGAATCGATTTCTTGCCTTCACATCTTCTCTATTAACTCTCCTCATCTTCCTTCTTCCTGAACTGTGAACCACTTGCCACTTAAAGCGGCTACCACTATCACTGCTAGTTACCATTCCTTCCTTACCAGCTAAATCCTTCTCACACTCGCTCCCAAACTTATCTATGCGAAGCTTCGGCTTCCTATTTTCCTCCTGAAGAAGTAGAATCTCCTTCAACACTTGAACCTGAGATTCTAAAACACTACAACAAGCCATGGTGCTTGGTAACACCCCACGCTAACTCCCAGAGCTTAGGCAGGTATGACCGCACGTGACCACTGACCTCAGCGTATGTGTCATGGCTGGGTGTGAATACAACCTCCCTCATGTTGCCACGTGTGTCATGGCTGGGTGTGAGTACAACCTCCCTCATGTTGCCACGTGTGGCATGACTGGGCGTGAGTATAACCTCCCTTATGTTGCCGCGTGTGTCATGGCTGGGTGTGAGTACAACCTCCCTCATGTTGCCACGTGTGCCATGGCTGGGTGTGAGTACAACCTCCCTCATGTTGCCACGTGTGGCATGACTGGGCGTGAGTACAACCTCCCTTATGTTGCTGCGTGTGTCATGGCTGGGTGTGAGTACAACCTCCCTTATGTTGCTGCGTGTGTCATGGCTGGGTGTGAGTACAACCTCCCTTATGTTGCTGCGTGTGTCATGGCTGGGTGTGAGTACAACCTCCCTCATGTTGCCACGTGTGTCATGGCTGGGTGTGAGTACAACCTCCCTCATGTTGCCACGTGTGTCATGGCTGGGTGTGAGTACAACCTCCCTCATGTTGCCACGTGTGTCATGGCTGGGTGTGAGTACATCCTCCCTCATGTTGCCACGTGTGTCATGGCTGGGTGTGAGTACAACCTCCCTTATGTTGCCACGTGTGTCATGGCTGGGTGTGAGTACAACCTCCCTCATGTTGACACGTGTGTCATGGCTGGGTGTGAGTACAACCTCCCTCATGTTGCCACGTGTGGCATGGCTGGGTGTGAGTACTACCTCCCTCATGTTGCCACGTGTGTCATGGCTGGGTGTGAGTACACCCTCCCTCATGTTGCCACGTGTGTCATGGCTGGGTGTGAGTACAACCTCCCTCATGTTGCCACGTGTGTCATGGCTGGGTGTGAGTACAACCTCCCTCATGTTGCCACGTGTGTCATGGCTGGGTGTGAGTACAGCCACCCTCATGTTGCCACGTGTGTCATGGCTGGGTGTGAGTACAACCTCCCTCATGTTGCCACGTGTGTCATGGCTGGGTGTGAGTACAACCTCCCTCATGTTGCCACGTGTGTCATGGCTGGGTGTGAGTACAACCTCCTTCATGTTGCCACGTGTGTCATGGCTGGGTGTGAGTACAACCTCCCTCATGTTGCCACGTGTGTCATGGCTGGGTGTGAGTACAACCTCCCTCATGTTGCCACGTGTGTCATGGCTGGGTGTGAGTACAACCTCCCTCATGTTGCCACGTGTGTCATGGCTGGGTGTGAGTACAACCTCCTTCATGTTGCCACGTGTGTCATGGCTGGGTGTGAGTACAACCTCCCTCATGTTGCCACGTGTGTCATGGCTGGGTGTGAGTACAACCTCCTTCATGTTGCCACGTGTGTCATGGCTGGGTGTGAGTACAACCTCCCTCATGTTGCCACGTGTGTCATGGCTGGGTGTGAGTACAACCTCCCTCATGTTGACACGTGTGTCATGGCTGGGTGTGAGTACAACCTCCCTCATGTTGACACGTGTGTCATGGCTGGGTGTGATTACAACCTCCCTCATGTTGCCACGTGTGTCATGGCTGGGTGTGAGTACAACCTCCCTCATGTTGCCACGTGTGTCATGGCTGGGTGTGAGTACAACCTCCTTCATGTTGCCACGTGTGTCATGGCTGGGTGTGAGTACAACCTCCTTGGAGGAGCTAAAAGGCCAGCTATTCACAGAATTTAATTACTTTTTTTAGGTCTGCCTGCATGCACTTTCTTACACTTACAACGCTCGTAAATTTCACCGATAATTTCTTGTTATGTTTTCATAATTATTTTCATTCGATTTAGCTGTAAACATTGGACACGCCTGATAAACGGACCCTTAACATGACTCCGTCGATACACATTTTTCGCTCATCATATATTCATATTTTATATAATATTACACCTTTAAGTTTAACTTTTCATTTCAAATTCTCTCCAGTCCTGCTAGTTGTCTGTATATTCTAAGATCTCTCCGGAACCAAACCTTAATCTCGAAAAAACTTAATGTATTATTCTGCAGCTATTAGATGTGTAAGAGAAGGAAGTCCACGTGTATTACTGTGTGTGTGTGTGTGTGTGTGTGTGTGTGTGTGTGTGTACGTACGTACCTACTCACCTACTTGTAGTTTCAGTGGATAAATTTCAACTTCTGGCTTTCCCTTATATGTGATCGTAACCGGGGTTCACTTTTTCCTAGATTCGTGCTCTTTGTCGTACCTCTTCTTAAAGCTATGTAAAGAACATGCTTCATCCATTTCGTTTATCTGGTCATTCCACGTTTTGTTCACTCTGAGGATAAAGAACAACTTCCTCATATTCTTGCGACTCATCAGTATTTCTAACTTCGGCTGCGCTCTCATGTCACGCATCTTGAACAGCCTCTCAATGTTATGTAAAAGAACACAAGCGCAACTGATATGATATTTTATTAGAGAGCGAAACGTTGCCACAATAAAATGTCGCATTAGTTGCACTTGTAATCTTACCTAACATATTATTGATAATTCTACTAACATTATTACAATGTCTCTGAGTATTTTGTCTTCCCTATTCTTACTCTTAAGTCATTAACATTAGTTCCTCTACATCGACACCATGCCTATCCCTTCTAGGGTAGGGTAGGTGCTTGAGCCCGAGCCTTTAGCTCATAAGACTGTCATTCCCATTTGTCCCCTTGGGGCGGGGATGGCAGACCAGAGAGGCCTAGCTTGTGGCTAGGCCTGGGGACAGTTGGTCCCAAAGATGAAGAGGTACTTGTGCCTCCTCCCATGGGAGACTTAGGTCTCAGACACTCCCTAAAGAGGGAGCCAAGGCCGGGCCACCACTTGGAAAAGGCCCGGGCCGGGAGAATACCGGCGAATCTTTAATAATAATAAGTTCCTCTAGTTTCTCCTCAAAACACATATTCCTCTCTATCTGTGGGAAATAATCTTATTGCAAACTTCTGCACTTACTTCAGTTGCTTGATGTGGTTTCTCAGATGCATGTTACATGGTTGCCATGTCTTCCCCAAGTTGTGCATGATTTTTGATATCTATAATACTGTGAATAACTATTATTATTTCTTAAAATTAATCTTAGATTTGACAAGTGAGAATTTAGTAGACATAAACTGGTTGATTTGGGATTCATGCGTCTTGCTTGGTACTGTGCTCACTCCGGGGCTCTTACCTCTGACTGTGTCCAGAGCCTGTACTCATTTTCTGTTTTTTCATTGTTTCCTAATTTTTACAATTTTGCATTTGTTGGTATTGAATTCCAGCATCCACTTGACCCAGTCCTGCAGGTTGTCTAGGTCCATTTGTAGTCATTATATATCCTCTCCTGCTTTTATTCTCCACTTCTTCCCCCATCATCAGTGAGCTGGGATACATATGTCTCTGTCTCTTCAGGTGTGTCAGTCACATCAGAAGAAACAAGAAGCAGTCCCAATATAGTTCACTGTGGAACTCCACTTCTCATACTTGCTAATTCTGACACCCATTGTCTCCTCTCGGTTAGATGTTTTATGAACCGTTACAGTGCCTTCCCTGTTAGTTCAGCCTACTCCTGTTACTGTTAATCTCTCGTGCGATACTTTAGCAATTGCCTTTCTAGTCCACTATTTCATTTCTTTTGCTTCGTTTCTGTTACCTTGTCAAAAAACTCAAACCTGTTTTTAACACTGGATTCACTATTTATAAAACAGTAATGACTGATTATGAAACTGTTCCTCTCTAGATACTCCACAACTCTTTTTCTAGAACTGTTAATACCTAGATGATAGCCAGTGAGATTTTGATGAAGTGGAGGGATGTATTAACGATAAGGTGAGATTTCATCGAGTATGTAATCTGTACTTACTTAATAGAATAAATGGTGTCGTTAATCAATAGTTCCATTTTATTCGAGTATCATTTTTTTCCAGTCTCCTCCTGATTACCTTTTTCATTACCTTACTTAGCATGTACGCCAGTGACACAGGTTTGTAGTCCAGTATTACCTGTCTGTCCCCTTTGATAAATATTGGTACTCTATTTAATGTCTTCCTCGCACTTATAATAGCCCTGCATTAACTTGATTGTAGATTTTGGCTAGCGGGTCACACAGTGCTTTTGCTCCCTCTTTCCGAATCCCATGGATGGCATTAACTGTTCCCATTTCCTTCGAGGTATCTAATATTAGTGTACTCTTTCTCTTTGTTTCTCAGGTGTCACCCAATTTCCACAGAGAATACTTCCTTGTATCGTTCGTTTAATCTCGGTTGTGTATACGTGTGCGAGTAATTTCTAGCTTGTAATTACTTATCCGTATTTTCAGGAGCACAACGTTAACTGTAATGTGCCAGCTTCGTCACCTTGTTTTAATTACAATAGTTTCATGAACTTCTAATAGTTTTATCACTTAATACTTTTTCTTTTAATTCATTCTGATGATCTATCACTGTGAAGAAAAAAATTCTTGTGTTTCTGCAACTTACACTTTTTTTCTCTCAAATTTTTAAAGGGCCTTTATTGTCGCTGTTGTAGGTACTAAGAAGTGTTTTTTTTTATCTATTTTTATAGCGTACAGGTTATCTTGCTTCCTTTTTCTGCTATCAGCAAGTGTGCGTATTCTAGTGTCACAACCTTTCATCATAACTCGTATTTTTATTTCAGCTCTGGTAGTTTGAAGCTCTTCTCTGGATGTTTTCAGGTTTGTCCATATAATTCATCATGCGTAACTACCACATAGCTGCTACATATTCTATTTCGGCCTAAAATACGATGATGAGGATAAATTTAGGTAGTGAAAGATTGGATATCAGATTGGAGGGAGTATGGAGAAAGTGAATGTATTTAGATACTTGGGAGTGGACATGTCAGCAGATGGGCCTATGAAAGATTAGGTGAATCATAGAATTGATAAAGGGGAAAAGGTGAGTGATGCACTGAGGAGTCTGTGGAGACAAAGAACATTATCCATTGAAATAAATAGGGGAATGTACGAGAGTATAGTGGCACCAGAGCTCTTATATGGGTGTGAAGCATGGGCGGTGAATGTTGCAACGAGGAGAAGGCTGGAGGGCAATGGAGATGTCGTGTCTGAGGGCAATGTGTGGTGTGAATATAATGCAGTGAATTCGTAACTTGAAGACTGGAAGGAGGAGCGGGGTTCATGAAAGTATTAGCCTGAGGTCAGAGAAGATTGTTGAGGTTCGGACATTTAGAGAGGGTGGAACTTGGACTTAAAAGGGTATATGAATCTGTAGTGGAAGGAAGGTGTGGTAGGGGTCGTCCTTGGAAAGGTTAGAGGGGGGGGGGTACAGAAGGTTTTGTGTGCAAAAGATTTGGACTTCCAGCAAGCATGCTTGAGCGTGTTAGATAATGCGATTGGAGACAAATAACTTTTATGACTTGACGTGCTGTTGGAGTGTGAGCAAGGTAACATTTATGAAGAGATTCAGGGAAGCTGGTAGAACTTGAGTCCTGGAGATAGTAAGTACAGTGCCTGCACTCTGATGGAGGGGTGTCGATGTTACGTTTTTTTTTATCTGTAGTGTAGGCGCGCCTCTGGCAAGACAGCGATGAAGTGAATGATAATGAAAGTGTTTCTTCTTTTTCGGTTTACCCTGCCTAGGTGGGAAACCGCTGTGTTAACAAACTAGCATCCAGGCACCCCACCAAGAAGGCACAAATTAACAGACTTAATACATACGTAGCGATAATATTTCTGCCTTAATAATGACTGTTTAATCATCATTTTGAGATTTATCAAAATATTCTGCATTACCAATTTCCCAGTTACTTCCAAGTTAAAATTACGATATTTTAAAGTGATTGAATGAAGTGAGTGAAGAATTGAATGAAGTGAGTGAAGAATTGAATGAAGTGAGTGAAGAATTGAATGAAGTGAGTGAAGAATTGAATGAAGTGAGTGAAGAATTGAATGAAGTGAGTGAAGAATTGAATGAAGTGAGTGAAGAATTGATTATTACAAGAAGCTTTCACGTACAGAGACTATACTCATTCTGTGGACGGTGAGTAAGTGATGAATCTCGTGACATAAACATGATATGGTCACCTGGGGACAGTGAGTGAGTGATGAGTCTCTGGTGAAGACGAATATTCATCAAGATTTTGCTCAAAATAAGTGCAATAGTAATCTTCACTCAGGGTGACCCATCATGCACTCCATGCATCTTCACTCAGGGTGACCCATCATGCACTCCATGCATCTTCACTCAGGGTGACCCATCATGCACTCCATGCATCTTCACTCAGGGTGACCCATCATGCACTCCATGCATCTTCACTCAGGGTGACCCATCATGCACTCCATGCATCTTCACTCAGGGTGACCCATCACGCACTCCATGCATCTTCACTCAGGGTGACCCATCATGCACTCCATGCATCTTCACTCAGGGTGACCCATCATGCACTCCATGCATCTTCACTCAGAGTGACCCATCATGCACTCCATGCATCTTCACTCAGGGTGACCCATCATGCACTCCATGCATCTTCACTCAGGGTGACCCATCATGCACTCCATGCATCTTCACTCAGGGTGACCCATCATGCACTCCATGCATCTTCACTCAGGGTGACCCATCATGCACTCCATGCATCTTCACTCAGGGTGACCCATCATGCACTCCATGCATCTTCACTCAGGGTGACCCATCATGCACTCCATGCATCTTCACTCAGGGTGACCCATCATGCACTCCATGCTTCTTCACTCAGGGTGACCCATCATGCACTCCATGCATCTTCACTCAGAGTGACCCATCATGCACTCCATGCTTCTTCACTCAGGGTGACCCATCATGCACTCCATGCTTCTTCACTCAGGGTGACCCATCATGCACTCCATGCTTCTTCACTCAGGGTGACCCATCATGCACTCCATGCTTCTTCACTCAGGGTGACCCATCATGCACTCCATGCTTCTTCACTCAGGGTGACCCATCATGCACTCCATGCATCTTCACTCAGAGTGACCCATCATGCACTCCATGCTTCTTCACTCAGGGTGACCCATCATGCACTCCATGCTTCTTCACTCAGGGTGACCCATCATGCACTCCATGCTTCTTCACTCAGGGTGACCCATCATGCACTCCATGCTTCTTCACTCAGAGTGACCCATCATGCACTCCATGCTTCTTCACTCAGGGTGACCCATCATGCACTCCATGCTTCTTCACTCAGGGTGACCCATCATGCACTCCATGCATCTTCACTCAAGGTGACCCATCATGCACTCCATGCATCTTCACTGTGTGTGACCCATCATGCACTCCATGCATCTTCACTCAAGGTGACCCATCATGCACTCCATGTATCTTCACTCAAGGTGACCCATCATGCACTCCATGTATCTTCACTCAAGGTGACCCATCATGCACTCCATGTATCTTCACTCAAGGTGACCCATCATGCACTCCATGTATCTTCACTCAAGGTGACCCACCATGCACTCCATGCATCTTCACTCAAGGTGACCCATCATGCACTCCATGTATCTTCACTCAAGGTGACCCATCATGCACTCCATGTATCTTCACTCAAGGTGACCCATCATGCACTCCATGCATCTTCACTCAAGGTGACCCATCATGCACTCCATGTATCTTCACTCAAGGTGACCCATCATGCACTCCATGTATCTTCACTCAAGGTGACCCATCATGCACTCCATGTATCTTCACTCAAGGTGACCCATCATGCACTCCATGTATCTTCACTCAGGGTGACCCATCATGCACTATACACTTGCACCTCCGCTCAGTGCACCCCTTCACATACAAGTGCACTAAGAATAACCTACCGTGCACTCCATGCCTGCACTTAAAGAAGCCGATCGTGCACTCTACACATGTAATTCCACTCAGTGGGTCACTGTGCACTTTAAATCTAGAGATAATAATATTATTAATTTTATTATTATTCTTATTATTTAATTTATTTAAATCACTAAATCTATGTTAGTAATTTAGTGTAAGGACTGATTAAAGTTTGAGTAAACTCAGAGGGTGTCATCTGGGAATGCTACAATTATCACAGTGCAAAGCCGGATCCCCATCTTTTAGGCTCAGCCGGAAAGGATAAACCTTAATTTTATTCAGGTATACACAAATACAGTTACATTGATTATCATACATAGCAGAATATGTGTAGATAACCTGGGATAACCCAAAAAAGTCAGAGTGACTTATTTCCATTGGGATCCTTTAAACTGATAAATGAACCTTCATTCTCCTATTTGCGGGTTATTTGTGAATTGTTCCAGTCACGCTATTGTGCCTTTGTATTCTTTATATGTTGTGTCACAGTCTCCAGGTCGACGCCTGACCCGGGGATCTGTCAGTGACTGGAAGTTTTGGAAACTAATTTGCACCGATGAGATCCAACTGTTCCTTTCCAAGTACTAAACCAGACGAAGGTTCAACATCCTTTGTATTATATTAAATAATTTGAGGGAGATTGGCCAGTGGATTGCAGTCCCTCAACAGTCGTGGTCTAGAGGCAATGGCTGCAGTAAATTGGGACACACATACACTACTCGTCCACATAAACAAATCTGTTAAGTATACGTGATGCAAGATGGAGACGCTACACATATCTAAATGCACTTTCTTACCCCTCTAGAGTATCTGGAGTTTATCTGGAGAGAGTTCCGGGGGTCAACGCCCCCGCGGCCCGGTCTGTGACCAGGCCTCCTTAGGTTAGTGTCCCAGGATGCGACCCACACCAGTCGACTAACACCCAGGTACCCATTTTACTGATGGGGAACATAGACAACAGGTGGAAAGAAACACGTCCAATGTTTCTACTCTGGCTGGGAATCGAACCCAGGCCCTCACCGTGTGAAGCGAGAGCGTTAACCACCAGGCCACCAGAGCCTTAGTATGGAGAGAGAAACCCCTCATTATTAACAATAAGTTATGAAACTCCCCAAAGCCTCTCTACATCAAGCAGTGGAACCGTCTTCTTTCAGTAAGTCTTTGTTTTCAGACCTAAAATCCCGAACGTTGAAGACTGAGGAGAAGTATCCTTCACAAAATGCATCGGTCTTCTCCACTTGGTCGTCCATAGCGTCATAGACAAAGTAGGAAACCCAGAGAGGAGACCGAGTTCACTCTCTCCTACAGGAATAATATTCTTGTTAATGGGTTACACCAACTAATAAATGAATTTATTTTCCAAGTACAGTGACCCAGAGATGATTGTAAGACGAACATACATTCCACCAGAACAAGAAAAGAAAGTCATTGTTTCACAAGGGTCCTAACAAATAAAATCACATTCATTGCGAGAAATACCTGCCACGGCTTCCTATGGGACACCCTCATGAAATGGCGACTTGATCAACAAAGACTGGCTATTCTTCACCTCTAGTTCCCATTATGAAGCGCAGATTTAGAAAAAAAAAACTCTAGTCCCCAGCAATAGAAGTAAGTGATAATTGTCATAAAAATTAGGGAGAACTGATCACCTGTAAAGCAAAGGCAAGAAACTGGAATACAGAGAAATGTTTATGTGTGGTAAGACGCTGGCAAGACCATACTAATAAGTCTGAGACTTATCATTCAAATTAAAAATAATATCCAATAGAGTCAGTAAGCATTTAAAAAAAGAACAATGCTCTCCGGCACAGGACGAAAGTGTTTCACTACTTCTAGTTAACTTAGGTTACAATAGCAACTCTAAAAATTGATGTCACTCAGGATGAGGGAAGAGTGAAGGTCACAGATGTGTTCAAGAGCAAATTGATGGAAGACTCTATCTGGCGTGAGATACAAAAACACAGTCAGTAGGGAGTAACTCAGAGGCAGCTAACTAGAACGGAGAGCCTCATGAACTAATATTTTATCCCTGTTTTCATTGGCAACTGAACCAGGGAGGGAAGGAGTGGACATGTAAAATTTAAAATAATTAAAACCCATTGGCTGTTTAGTTTCCCAGAACTTAATTTCTTGTGAAGAGAAAATCGACGAATTATGCTCGTGGAGTAGAAGTCAGAGCTGGCCAGTTGTTGTACAAGTGTCTTAGTCATCCAGTTGTCTGTGTTGTGCACCATTATTATAATGATATTTATCTGACACATCAACATTAGTTATGAGTGAGACTGGTTTCATTTGAGAAAGACGTGCCTAGCATAGGCCCACAGGCCTGTTGCAGTACTTCTTAATTATGGTCTTACTTCTTCCAGCGGACCCAGCCTCTGTTACAATGTTATCTCCAAATTTAGCACATCACTTCTCTAGTACAAAAAAAAAAATATAATTCTCATGCTTCAGCTTCACACTGATCGAGACTATGAAGCTCAACACTTTTCAAAGCTGAGGGACTGACCCTTTCAAAGCTTGAAGGACTGATCAATTTATCATTACCTCTCCAATGCATCTGATGTCTCTATTTACGTTTCGGCACTAAAGAAATCCAAATGTTTTACATGCGTCTAACTCATCTACAGTAACAACATAAAACACGGAACTGAGCAGGCAGGGTATGACTGGTAGTTCATCTCTCCAGAATTACTCACTGAGGGACTGTCCTTCCAGGTAGTTGGGCCTCTTTGCTTCTGACTCGTGGTTGAATGTAAAAGGAAATACCTGCGGTGGGAACCTTGATCCCCCCCTGAGGACCATGGAATGTTGGACAGCTCTGAGGCTTCCAAGAAGTGATTTCGCTTCTTTGGTAAGGAGGCGGCTACCTTCAAAATGCTGCAACAAAACCTTCTGGGACGCTGCTCCACTGACTACTTTTGGGAAAGCCCTCACTGTGACCACATCCGCAGCTTCCATTAGAATGGGCGGTAATTCAGTTCCCCGATGGGAAAATAATTCCTACTCCCTGAATGGGAAACAAATCAAATTTGGACTTTCCACTAGGAATATTAGAGGGTATTAACAGGCAATCACTGTTGTGAGTATATTTCTCTTGTAAATAGACATCATTCTACTATAAATTTAAAACTATTCTTTCTGCCAGATCCTTGGTAGCCCGAAGGAATCCTATGGAAGTAGTCCCTAAATCACTTGGTATTAGGAATCCTTTCAACCTTCTTATCTTCACTGACTTACCTGAAGAATAAGCAGGGTCAGGGGCTTAGGTTTTTTAACAGAGAAATATAGCAGATGCCCTTCAGATAAAAAACTGATGTCTTGTTTCCATCAGTAGCAGTTCAACACTGTGGTGGCAGCATCCGAGTGGCTCTCCAGGAAAAGGCGTCCGACTCTTTCTCTCTCTCTCTCTCTCTCTCTCTCTCTCTCTCTCTCTGATATCCGAAGGCAGGTTCCTAGGAAGGAAAAAAATAGTGGCTGCTGGACGGTCAACAGGGCCACTACTGGGTCCTCTAAAGACGAAGGGCAACTAGCCTTCACTGAAGCCAGATACTTTGATCCCACAGGAGAGGACTTTAGAGCAGCAAGAACCTCAGAAGTACCTTAGCTGCTTGGATCTTTTCATAACATACGGTATATGTCAATTTTTTTGTCAGTATTTTTAAGGAGTTTGATTTTTGTGCGCCGATGTATTTTCAACATTATACAAATTGTGTACAGGAGTGGTTATTGTCAGGCTGCGAGCTACACGCCATAATAGGTTCCTGCAACAAACATATTCAGATGGAAATATGGTGATACTTTGAAATTTTTCTAGATGTTTACCTGCCAGCATGTATTGACACATGGTGTTCACCTCAGCAGTCTAGGGTATGGGCGGGGATTGGGGTTTCTTATACCTGAAGGATGTTTTCGGTCCCTCAACCGGGTCACAGACGAATCCATTGTCTAACTACTGTAACTACCACTCCGCTTATTTTGCTGCCGGCTTCTCTGTAGTTGCTGGGCAGCAATAGTCCACGGAGAGTCACGTGATCAGGGCGGGGTGATCACACCTCGCCTGGGTGAGAAGACTGCTTTGCCTGTGGATCTCTCTCTGTTTGATGGTGATTCCAACAACACCTTCCTTTCCAGCTCTTCCTTGCTAGCCCTTGTTGGAACATCTCTGTCGCTCTCTCTTGTTGTTTGTTCTGTGTAACTCTGTTCACAGAGCATAACCTAGACTTAGTGATTTTCGACCTTTTACTGAGGTTGTGTGTCATACTGACACTGAGAAACTCAGGTCTTGAGCTGTAGCTTCTGACCTAATTTGTACTGGTATCTGTGTATTGTCACAGTCGGGGATTTTCTTATGCTGAACTTAGATTCAGTAGTGTGGGAGTTTTGTGACTTTTGTGGAGGATCTGCAGATGGTCCCTACTTAGGGTCGTTACGTTATCTCCTTGTTCCTGATTCTGTGTTGCTGCTTGTTATATTGCTGTTCGGCGAATCGGTCATTTTACTGTTCAAGCAAGCTGTTCTGATTGCCAGGTTGGTCCAGAAGTTAGTTTATGTGAGGACTTTTAGTCAGTCACTGGTTAAGTCGAGTCGAGTCTTGAGTCATAGCGAATCACTTAGAGCACTTACACACATACTCATTTGTATATAGTATTAGTATTATGTTCTTAAATGCTAACAATGTACCAGACGGTACTTAAAAGCCATAAAGATATGATATGTGCCTTCAGCACAATACTACTGTACACGAGAGAAGTGTAGGAACTTGTATTCTATATTAAATTAAATTTGATTACTTTGATTTACTCTGATATCATCCACCTAGACAATTTTATTAATAAACTTATTAAATTTTAATTTCTTTAGTTAGTAGCCTACCAGTTGCAATCCTGAAGCACTATTGAATCTTATTAAATTCTAATGGATAATTGGACCAGGATACTGACTACTTGTTACAAAAACCCAGTAACAGGCTGGATGCTAGAAGGGCAGTGCTTTCTAGTGTTCACTGGAGATCTCTCTGCTTATTAGACAAAGCGTTTTTTGTAACAGTATGCTACACATTACATGTATCGGATTAGACACCTTGCCTCTACCTTACCAGTCGTGTTGGCACTCAGATCTTGCAATAAGATTGAACTTACCAACCTATCGAAGTCATCACCTACATTCACTACTCTACAAGTAGTCTTTTTTGCTCTTCACAAATTGAGATAGGTTTCATGTCAATTTCGACGAAGATGGCAACATTTATGTTGGTACAGGAAAGAGGCAAAGCTCCAGTGGCGGATCATCATGTGACTAAGACCCGCGTCAGGAAACACTTTCGCCGTTTCCTGACGAATCGTATTTAGATGCTTTCTTGCCTCTGTCAAACATCAGTTCCTCCCGTTGCCGCTGTTCAGCAATGAAGCCCCGACCAAATAGTCTCTATTCTGTAACCACCACCAGAGCTGTTATTATATGTTATTTGTGATTGTTGCTCATCACAAGGCAATGTTACATGTCTTGGATACAACAGTGTACTGTTACATGTCTTGGATACAACAGTGTACTGTTACATGTCTTGGATACAACAGTGTACTGTTACATGTCTTGGATACAACAGTGTACTGTTACATGTCTTGGATACAACAGTGTACTGTTACATGTCTTGGATACAACAGTGTACTGTTACATGTCTTGGATACAACAGTGTACTGTTACATGTCTTGGATACAACAGTGTACTGTTACATGTCTTGGATACAACAGTGTACTGTTACATGTCTTGGATACAACAGTGTACTGTTACATGTCTTGGATACAACAGGGTACTGTTACATGTCTTGTACTGATACAACAGTGTACTGTTACATGTCTTGGATACAACAGTGTACTGTTACATGTCTTGGATTCTACAGTGTACTGTTACATGTCTTGGATGCAACAGTGTACTGTTACATGTCTTGGATACAACAGTGTACTGTTACATGTCTTGGATTGTACTGTTACATGGAAACAACAGTGTACTGTTACATGTCTTGGATACAACAGTGTACTGTTACATGTCTTGGATACAACAGTGTACTGTTACATGTCTTGGATACAACAGTGTACTGTTACATGTCTTGGATACAACAGTGTACTGTTACATGTCTTGGATACAACAGTGTACTGTTACATGTCTTGGATACAACAGTGTACTGTTACATGTCTTGGATACAACAGTGTACTGTTACATGTCTTGGATACAACAGTGTACTGTTACATGTCTTGGATACAACAGTGTACTGTTACATGTCTTGGATACAACAGTGTACTGTTACATGTCTTGGATACAACAGTGTACTGTTACATGTCTTGGATACAACAGTGTACTGTTACATGTCTTGGATACAACAGTGTACTGTTACATGTCTTGGATACAACAGTGTACTGTTACATGTCTTGGATACAACAGTGTACTGTTACATGTCTTGGATACAACAGTGTACTGTTACATGTCTTGGATACAACAGTGTACTGTTACATGTCTTGGATACAACAGTGTACTGTTACATGTCTTGGATACAACAGTGTACTGTTACATGTCTTGGATACAACAGTGTACTGTTACATGTCTTGGATACAACAGTGTACTGTTACATGTCTTGGATACAACAGTGTACTGTTACATGTCTTGGATACAACAGTGTACTGTTACATGTCTTGGATACAACAGTGTACTGTTACATGTCTTGGATACAACAGTGTACTGTTACATGTCTTGGATACAACAGTGTACTGTTACATGTCTTGGATACAACAGTGTACTGTTACATGTCTTGGATACAACAGTGTACTGTTACATGTCTTGGATACAACAGTGTACTGTTACATGTCTTGGATACAACAGTGTACTGTTACATGTCTTGGATACAACAGTGTACTGTTACATGTCTTGGATACAACAGTGTACTGTTACATGTCTTGGATACAACAGTGTACTGTTACATGTCTTGGATACAACAGTGTACTGTTACATGTCTTGGATACAACAGTGTACTGTTACATGTCTTGGATACAACAGTGTACTGTTACATGTCTTGGATACAACAGTGTACTGTTACATGTCTTCTATACAACAGTGTACTGTTACATGTGTACTGTTACATGTCTTGGATACAACAGTGTACTGTTACATGTCTTGGATACAACAGTGTACTGTTACATGTCTTCTATACAACAGTGTACTATTACATGTCTTGGATACAACAGTGTACTGTTACATGTCTTGGATACAACAGTGTACTGTTACATGTCTTGGAAACAACAGTGTACTGTTACATGTCTTGGATACAACAGTGTACTGTTACATGTCTTGGATACAACAGTGTACTGTTACATGTCTTACAGTGTACTGTTACATGTCTTGGATACAACAGTGTACTGTTACATGTCTTGGATACAACAGTGTACTGTTACATGTTTTGGATACAACAGTGTACTGTTACATGTCTTGGATACAACAGTGTACTGTTACATGTCTTGGATACAACAGTGTACTGTTACATGTCTTGGATACAACAGTGTACTGCTACATGTCTTGGATACAACAGTGTACTGTTACATGTCTTGGATACAACAGTGTACTGTTACATGTCTTGGATACAACAGTGTACTGTTACATGTCTTGGATATAACAGGGTACTGTTACATGTCTTGGATACAACAGTGTACTGTTACATGTCTTGGATACAACAGTGTACTGTTACATGTCTTGGATACAACAGTGTACTGTTACATGTCTTGGATACAACAGTGTACTGTTACATGTCTTGGATACAACAGGGTACTGTTACATGTCTTGGATACAACAGTGTACTGTTACATGTCTTGGATACAACAGTGTACTGTTACATGTCTTGGATACAACAGTGTACTGTTACATGTCTTGGATACAACAGGGTACTGTTACATGTCTTGGATACAACAGTGTACTGTTACATGTCTTGGAAACAACAGTGTACTGTTACATGTCTTGGATACAACAATGTACTGTTACATGTCTTGGATACAACAGTGTACTGTTACATGTCTTGGATACAACAGTGTACTGTTACATGTTTTGGATACAACAGTGTACTGTTACATGTCTTGGATACAACAGTGTACTGTTACATGTCTTGGATACAACAGTGTACTGTTACATGTCTTGGATACAACAGTGTACTGTTACATGTCTTGGATACAACAGTGTACTGTTACATGTCTTGGATACAACAGTGTACTGTTACATGTCTTGGATACAACAGTGTACTGTTACATGTCTTGGATACAACAGTGTACTGTTACATGTCTTGGATACAACAGTGTACTGTTACATGTCTTGGATACAACAGTGTACTGTTACATGTCTTGGATACAACAGTGTACTGTTACATGTCTTGGATACAACAGTGTACTGTTACATGTCTTGGATACAACAGTGTACTGTTACATGTCTTGGATACAACAGTGTACTGTTACATGTCTTGGATACAACAGTGTACTGTTACATGTCTTGGATACAACAGTGTACTGTTCTTTTCCCATAATATCTGTTACTAAATTGCTTCAAGTTTATTTCAGAGATTTAATTTCAATGTCATATTTTTGGAATCAAGATAAAAAAAATGAAAACGTTTCATTACTTTGTGTTGACAACAAGATTTTCTTAGGTTAATATAATGACGAGCAGTTCCAGGACCTTTTACTTCCAGTAATTTAAATCCCAGTAATTTAACTCGTCAATTTCACTTCCATAATTTTCACTCACTATACAAACTATAGTTTGATCGAAGTAATTAAGAATTAGAGACATAATTTTAGCAGTTTGTAAATACAACCTTGCCTAACATACCTTAAGCTAATCTAACCAAACTTTACCTACTCTGAGTTCATATAACATGACCTACGATAATCTCACCTAACCGAACCTAACCTGATCTAACTTAATCTGACCTGACCAAACATGTTTTCATAAAAGCTTATGATATATTTTAAATGTTTTTATTTTTAACGGGGAAATGAAAATTACCTGAGTGAAAAGCCCCGTGACTGAAAATTCCCGGGAGTCATGAAACTCTGTCCAATTTTGACGAGAATATTCAGTGTATCTGACAACTACACCATGACGTGTATGTATCTCTGTGTAATAACGCTGAGAGTTAACTTCAATCCCTGCTTTAAGGATTAAAGTTTTTTCGAATAGTGGATAATAAGTTAGATGCAGTCTGAATGACGCTTGTGCAGTCGATAGCCTTTAAACTCCATTATCTAACACTTTGCATATACTCTGAGCGTTTAAAATGTTTACCTGATCTCTATTTTAAGGATCAACCCTCGTGTAGTAGATTGGCTTTAAACTCTGCTAACCAACCAACCTCATGATAAAAATAATGGTACTTTTTACATGTGTCGTGTAACTACAAGCCGTCGCCGGAACTTTCTAATGCGAAGTCAGCATTATTGGAGTTATTTATCATGTAAAGTAGCCTTTGGACGACTAGCTGCAGCCTCATCAGCTCTTAGATAGCTAGCACGTCCAGACTCGCACCACAGAAGACACCATAATTGGGGGACAGTGTCTTGTTGGCTGTCTAGAATATTAAAAACCAACAGTTGCTGCTGGGAAGAGAGAGGCAATATATGGCAGGTTAATTATTCTACTTGAAAGATTGCAGTGATCTGCAGAGAGACGGTGAAATTAGCCTGCCAAGGTAGTTGCGGACTTAACGAACGCTTTCGCAAGAAAGCTTTGCTTTCGCTCATTAAGATTTCTAAAGCATATGAATCAAAATTATATAAATTTGCATTGAAATTAAATTGCTACTTTGCTCTGAAATGTGGAGCATAATATCGCTTTCCAAAACAGAGAAAAGACAGCATGCATTCTGAATACTAATGAAACCGCAACGGTAAGGACGTCATATGAGTGAAATGGGTCTGGCTGAGGCACCTGCCAGATGATCCACTCAACCCAGCTATCTCTTAGAGAGTCTACCCAAAGAGCATTCCAGAGAAGACTTGGCAAATGAACCCAACAGTAGGGAGAGAGGAGGTAAAGGTAGCACCCAAAGTAGTTTACTAACACTACCTGATATATGTCTATTATAGGTAGTCGAGGGGAGGTAGTCGAGCAGAGGTAATCCAGCAGAAGTGGTCGAGCAGAGGTTAGCTAGTAGGGTCAGCTTCCAAGGTGATGAAAGTCAACTGACAACTATAGAGGAAGTTAGCAGTCAGCTGTGTGTCTCTCAGGTGTTGTGAGTGGGTTCACTGTGTTGTATGAATCAGCTCTGATTCTCCCAGCCGGGGATATGTACGTATGTGTGTGTGTGCGCATATTCCCCCACCTTCCTGGTGTTTGTGAGGCAGGTCCCCCCACCTTCCTGGTATTGGTGAGGCAGGATCCTCCACCATCATGGTGTTGGTGAAGCAGGTTCCTCCACTATCATGGTGTTGGTGAGGCAGGTTCCTCCACTATCATGGTGGTGGCGAGGCAGGTTCCTCCACCATCATGGTGTTGTTGAGGCAGGTTCCCCCACTATCATGGTGTTGGCGAGGCAGGTTCCCCCACTATCATGGTGTTGGTGAGGCAGGTTCCTCCACTATCATGGTGTTGGTGAGGCAGGTTCCCCCACTATCATGGTGTTGGCGAGGCAGGTTCCTCCACTATCATGGTGTTGGTGAGGCAGGTTCCTCCACTATCATGGTGTTCGTGAGGCAGGTTCCTCCACTATCATGGTGTTGGCGAGGCAGGCTCCTTCACTATCATGGTGTTGGCGAGGCAGGTTCCTTCACTATGATGGTTTTGGTGAGACAGGCTCCTCCACTATCATGGTGTTGGTGAGGCAAGTTCCTCCACCATCATAGTGATGGCGAGGCAGATTCCTCCACTATCATAGTGATGGCGAGGCAAGTTCCTCCACTATCATAGTGATGGCGAGGCAAGTTCCTCCACCTATCCAGTCACTCGCTATACTTGCTCATTTGCTTTTTGCTAACGGTGTTATCTTGCCAGGGTCCTGAGATGGTGTCTCACTTACCGTCTGAACTGTGTTTACTGAGAGAGCCTCTCTTATTTTGTAGAGAAGCACGTGCCGTTCCTGTTGCTCTTGCTGCTGCCGATGCAGCTGTGGCTGCTGCTACTAAAAATTCCATTACTCCTTTCCCGGCCGCTGATTCTGTTATCTCTTTTCTGCTGCTGTCGATCCTGTTGCTGCTATTTTTTCTGTTGTCAATTACGTCGCTGCTGCTATTGGGGGTAGTTATTTTGCTAATGGGATAATACACGACATTTAATAGATTTTTGGAGTTCACATCATGAAGCATAGATAAAAGACCGACGAATCTCAAAGACTTGCAAACAAGACCGCATCTAGGACTAAGGCTAATCTACGAAGGGAGACTAAATTAATTAAACACGTTAACGCAGGAAAAAAATTGGGTATATATACCAAAACTAGTACAAAACACTCAGACGACTTGTAGGGACATTCAAGGACAAATTGTTTAAAAAGAGGAGTAAAGAGGGGGATAAAAAAAAAGTTAATTGGAAGTAAAAAATGGAAACGAGTCACCGGATGATTAGTAGTACTTAAAGCTACTGGGGGTAGGCTAACCTCTCAACTGATGCTGCAAGAGAGCAGTGCCTTTTTAGCAGTTCATGAACAAGAGGTCGAGGAAAAACAAACTCAGTGCTTCACTTGGGATGACATTCATCTTCAGAAAACGGCACCAAGATACCACCAGAGACAGAAATAACCCAAGACCTCGGTGATGCTCAAGGCAGAGGCCCATGTTCTTGTCTCTCTCTATAATGGAGATAAGAATGAAGCTCTGCAGGTTTTATGAGAAGACCATGTACAGCACCGGTGCTGTACATGCAGTCTATCTTCAGCAGCAGCTACTTCTTAATACCTCAAGCTCAGAGTGCATCACAGGTTTAAAATTTGGTAGGTCCGTGGTTAGGTGGTACATCCAGATTAATGGGACTGAAATATCAGTGGAGGCTAAAATGTCATCAGTTTTTATGGGCAATCTTCCAGGCAAAAGTAACTATGAAAATTAATGTAGTATAGATGGAAAACAGGTTGCTGCACATATCTTTGCTGATGAGTAAGACATGTGCAACATTTGGGTATCTTTATAGTTGAAACGTTTCGCCTATGCAGCTAGCTTCTTCAGTCAAATACAGAGACAACGGGTGTAGCAGTGAAGAGGAGGTAATCAGTCTACCAACCTTGGAGAAATAGTATTTAGAGATGGTCAGTCCCTCAGCACGGAGAAGACTTCAGCTCTATGGTCTTCTTGTATTTTCCCCATTAGTTTTACGTCGTCTACGAACAGGGTCACTTGTGTGTGCGCGTTACTGTGTGTGGCATGCAAAGAATGTTACAATTTATTCTGAATATGTCACATTCCCATATAGGCTGCCTCCCAACCAGCGAACCAGGCGCTAAGGGTTTAGCGATCAATAGGGTACCCATCGTTAACTCAGTACCTTGGTTCACTGCCCAATCACAGGCAAACCTGCCAAAGCTGAAGCAACGCGGTTCACATGCGGTAAGCACTGGCAGAGTTGCCTACCTGCTGGTTGAGTATGGTGCACTCTCTCTGGATTCTGCTTTGCCATCAGTCACCATCGTGTACACTTATTATAATTCTATCTGTACATATTGTACCTACCTGTATATAGTGGGTGAAGGCAAAATGTACATTATAGTCTACTGCTGAGTTTGTTTGCTCCAATCCCCATTACGACCAGGTCTCATAGGCCATTTATTACCTGTGTTTGTAATACTCTGCATCAGCACACACACACAGTATTACACACACAATAATACCCCTTTCCCCCCATCCACACACAACACAGCTTATGTTGTGTGTGAACCCACCAATGGATGGTGACCACACTTTCAACTTTGTGCTTGCCGTATTCACTCCCTCCTAGCAGTGTTGACCCTGGCGTACCTACTCATAAAGCTATGTATGAAACCTGCCTCCATTCGGTCGAAGTCATTCTACTTCCCAAGCACCCTGAGACTGAAGAAATATTTCTGACATCGATGTGGAACCACCACCTTTAACGTTCAATGTGTCATTGCCTACCTGTTTTCTGCCTCTTAAACAACCTATCCCAGTCTTTCCTATCAGTTCCGCTGAGTATTTTGTATGTTATCATGTCTTCCTGGTTCTTCCGTCCTCCAATATCCATAGACTATATTCTGACAGCCTCTCCTCATAGCTCTTGAATTAGTCTCGCAACATTCGTCCACACTTTCTCTTTATATATATATATATATATATATATATATATATATATATATATATATATATATATATATATATATATATATATATATATATGTATATATGTATATATATATATATATATATATATATATATATATATATATATATATATATATATATATATATATATATATGTATATATGTATATATGTATATATATATATATATATATATATATATATATATATATATATATATTTATATATATATATATATATATATATATATATATATATATATATATATATATATATATATATATATATATATATATATATATATATATATATATATATATATATATATATTCAGGCCTGGGTTCCTTGCAGGTGATGACTACTCCAAGATGGGAATAAAATATATTGCATAAAGGGCCCAGAATGACTGTTGAGATTCCTGAAGGTCACTCATTGATTTCCCAGACGAACATTGCATAAGTTATCAGGTTGATTTGAGCCTTTAACGATATGCTAAACACTATGCTCACCTCTAGGTCTTTCTCTTTGAACGAGATCTTCAGCCTCCGTCACCCTTCTGTACTCCGTGTCCGGTCTTCTTGCCCCTACCCCAATAATTATGGTCTTGTTTTTCCCGGGGTTCAGTTAAACAAAAACTTTTCGGATCAATTTTGAAGTTTGTCCAGATCCATTTGCAGCCTTGACTTGTCCTCGTCTATTTTCATTCTTCTCATTAACTTAACTTCAGCAAACAGTGATACATCTGACTCAGTCCCACTTGGAATGGCATTCACATAAACCAGATACAGTGCTAGTCCTAATACCGATCCTTGCGGAACCCCGCAATTTATTCTTCCCCATTTTGTGTACTCACCGATTTGTACTCACAAATTGTGTTGGCAGGAGTCGATACTTTGCTCTTGGCCGTATCCCCTTGATCACCTTGATCGTCATAACTGATTTTTGGCTTCTTTGGGCTTATTATATCTACTGTTGAAGAAGTGTTTTGAGTTTGCCTTCATTACTGCCTCATCCAAGTCATTCCACTTTTCAACCGTTCTGAGACGAAAGAAAATGTTCTTACATCCTTATGGCTCAACTGTCTTCAGATTCCGTCTGTGCCCCTTGATCCTGATTCTCTTGCTTCAAATAGTTTGTCCCTATTAGTCCTATCAATTGTTTTTCAGAATTTGAATGTAGCAATCATTTCTTTTCCCCCTTGTCCTTCTCTTTTCTAAGGTCGTCAGGTTCAGTTCTTTCAATCTCGCCTCACAGTTCATTCTTTTCAGTTTTGGTACTAACCTAGTTCCAAATCTTAGAACCTTTTCCGGTTTCTTCACATGTTTGACCAAGTGTGGGCTCCATGCTGGGGCTACGTACTCAATGATTAGCCTAACATGTGTTATGTATAAGATTATTCTAGCTCCTGAATGCTATTTTCAGGTTTGCTTATCTTTCACATGTCACTGACATTACGCGGTTTATGTATAAGTCTTCTGAAATGCTGGGTGTTATATTCACCAATAGGTCCTTTCACTCTCTGGTATATGCAGGTTCTCTTCCCCCAAGCTGTGCTGTACTCTGTATCCGGTCTGTCCTCTCCTCCAAAATGCATGACCTTATGTTGAACCAAAGGAAAGCCACTTGTTGACATCAGAAGTCTTGTGAGGTCTTTCTGGAGTTCATCAATGTCGTCTGCTGTACTTATTCTACTCATTAATTTTAATCTGCTGCCTAATCGGACTCAGTCCGATTAGGCAGTCCATTCACATATATTAAGAACAGTCATATTCATTTTGGGTGAAAACCAAATGAAGTCTCAGCGGTTCATCTCCTCTCTTCATTCTTGTTTCCTTTAAACTAGGAATAGTTAGTGGTATGGGTTTTGGCAGGAAAACAGTGAAGTCCCAGTGTAGTAATATTACGAGTTCTAGGGGAACTAGTAATAATAAGAACGAGATAGATATTGAAAACCCAGGGACCTTGGGTGATAAGGACGGTAATAGGTTTAGTAGAAAAATAGAAATGAGCAGGAAGGGTAAAGAGAAAGGAGAGTCTTTCAATGTTTATTATGCTAATTGCCGTAGTGCTAGGAATAAGATGGACGAGTTGAGATTAGTTGCTAGTGTAGGTAACATTGATGTATTTGCCTTAACTGAGACGTGGTTTAATTCAAAAAGTCGGGACATGCCTGTGGAATGTCATATTCAGGGTTTTAAATTGTTCCAAGAAGATAGAAGTATTGGGAGGGGGGGTGGGGTGGCATTGTATGTCCGAGATCGCTTGAACTGTTGCATAAAAACGGGTATTAAGTCTGAAGTAACACATACAGAGTCTGTTTGGATAGAATTTTCAGAGGGGCATGAAAAACTGATTTTAGGAGTGATATACCGTCCCCCTAACTTAGATAGGGACCAAGGGAAACTACTATGGGAGGAAATTGTTAAGGCCACAAGGCACGATAATGTAGTAATTCTAGGAGACTTTAACTTTAGTCATGTTGATTGGAATTTCTTGACTGGGAATTTAGAATCGTACGACTTCTTAGAAGTATTTCAGGATTGTTTTTTGAAGCAGTTTGTGACAGAACCTACAAGGGGAAATAACCTGCTTGACTTAGTTATGACAAACAATGAATCCCTTGTTAATAATTTAGAAATTTCAGAGGAACTGGGTGCTAGCGACCACAAATCAATTACATTTAGCATTGAATGGAAGTACGATAGTAGCGATAACTCAGTAACAGTCCCAGATTTTCGCTTAGCAGATTACGATGGGCTTAGAGAACACTTATCATCTGTTGACTGGGGTAACGAAGAGAGCTATCAATATGACAGTTTTCTGAACACTATACATGCTGCTCAAAGAGCGTTTATCCCATATAAAGAAATTAGATCAAATAGAAATGACCCAAAATGGATGAATAATAGGCTCAAATATCTACTAGGGCATAAGAAAGGAATTTATAGGCGTATCAAAAGAGGTGAGGGTCATCTTATGAATCAGTATATTGACATTAAGAGGGACATTAAAAAGGGGATAAGAAAAGCTAAAAGGGACTATGAAATTAAAGTTGCTAGGGATTCTAAAACTAACCCAAAAAGTTTTTTCCAGGTCTATAGAACAAAAGTTAGAGATAAGATAGGTCCCCTTAAAAATAACTATGGGCACCTTACTGACAATGAGAATGAAATGTGCTTGATTTTAAATAATTATTTTCTCTCAGTTTTTACACAGGAAGACACTAACAATATTCCAGTAATTAATTTTTACAGTGGGCTAGAAGAAGATAAATTATGTAACATCACAGTCACTAGTGAGATGGTTGTGAGGCAGATAGACAGACTGAAGCAAAATAAGTCGCCGGGTCCTGATGAGGTTTTTTCAAGGGTTCTTAAGGAATGCAAAATGGAACTCTGTGAACCATTAACTAATATTTTTAATTTATCTCTTCAAACAGGTGTAGTGTCTGATATGTGGAAGATGGCTAATGTAACTCCTATTTTTAAAACAGGGGACAAGTCGTTACCGTCAAATTACCGCCCAATAAGCCTGACCTCAATTGTAGGCAAATTACTAGAGTCAATTATAGCTGAGATTATAAGAAGCCATCTCGATAAGCATAGCTTGATTAATGATACTCAGCATGGATTCACAAGAGGCCGGTCTTGTCTAACTAATTTATTAACTTTCTTCAGTAAAGCTTTTGAGGCTGTTGACCACAATAAAGAATTTGATATTATTTACTTAGATTTTAGTAAGGCTTTTGATAGAGTTCCGCACCATAGACTGTTAAAGAAAGTGGCAGCTCATGGCATTGGGGGAAAAGTGCTCTCGTGGATCGAGTCATGGCTCACTGACAGGAAGCAGAGAGTGTCCATAAATGGGGTTAAATCCGAGTGGGGATCTGTAACAAGTGGCGTTCCACAGGGATCAGTCTTGGGCCCGTTGTTGTTTATAATATATATCAATGATCTTGATGAGGGAATTACTAGTGATATGAGCAAA
This sequence comes from Cherax quadricarinatus, assembly GCF_038502225.1. Taxonomy (NCBI): domain Eukaryota; kingdom Metazoa; phylum Arthropoda; class Malacostraca; order Decapoda; family Parastacidae; genus Cherax; species Cherax quadricarinatus. The sequence goes on from NC_091361.1 coordinate 17,676,999, forward strand.
TTCGCCGATGACACAAAGATAGGTAGGATAATTGATTCAAACGTAGATGTTAGGGAACTTCAGGAGGATTTAAACAAACTCTATTCTTGGTCAGAAAAGTGGCAGATGCAGTTCAATGTAGATAAGTGCAAGGTTCTGAAGCTTGGGAGTGCCCATAACCCTAGTACTTATAAATTAAATGATGTAGAACTTAGCCATACAGATTGCGAAAAGGACTTGGGGGTTATGGTGAGCAGCAACCTTAAACCAAGACAGCAATGCTTAAGCGTACGTAATAAGGCAAATAGATTACTGGGATTTATATCAAGAAGTGTAAGCAACAGAAGTCCAGAGGTCATACTGCAGCTTTATACATCATTAGTAAGGCCTCACCTTGATTATGCAGCTCAGTTTTGGTCTCCGTATTACAAAATGGACATAAATTCGTTAGAAAACATTCAGCGTAGGATGACTAAATTAATACATAGCATCAGAAATCTTCCTTATGAAGAAAGATTGAAGACTCTTAAGTTACATTCACTTGTTAGACGAAGAATGAGGGGAGACCTGATCGAAGTGTATAAGTGGAAGATAGGTATTAATAAAGGGGATATTAATAAGGTCTTGAGGATGTCTCTCCAAGAGAGAACCCGCAGTAATGGATTTAAATTAGATAAGTTTAGATTTAGAAAGGACATAGGAAAGTATTGGTTTGGAAATAGGGTAGTTGATGAGTGGAACAGTCTACCTAGTTGGGTTATTGAGGCTAGGACTTTATGTAGTTTCAAATCTAGGTTGGATAAGTACATGAGTGGGAAGGGTTGGATTTGAGTGGGACTTTCACATCAGAGCTTATTTCTTGGGTAGCATTGAAAATTGGGTTGGGTAAATGTTTTGTTAGTGGGATGAATTGTAAAGGACCTGCCTAGTATGGGCCAGCAGGCCTCCTGCAGTGTTCCTCCTTTCTTATGTTCTTATGTTCTTATGTTCAAAAAACTTTTCATAAATGCGTCCTTAAATTTTGCTCTCAATATTTTTGGTCCTCCATGGGAGTCCCAGTTTTCCCAGTCAATCTACTCCTGTCTGAAATCTGTTGGTACTAGGATTTAGCTTTATTTTTCCTCTCTCCATCTCTGCTTCCAATACGTGAATCATTGTCCTGTTATTTTGGTCTTTTTTTTATTGTGGATTATATATCACTGCCGCTATCACTTTTGTGATAATCTCTGCTATATGGCTGTAGATTCTATAAACTCTCCTATTTCCAGGTTTCCTAGTTCCTCAAGTCTCTGGAGATATCTGATCATCAGTGTTACCCCCCTCCTCCTCCTCCTTTGGTTGTCCTTTCTCTTATTATTTGATAGCTCTCTGGAAATGCCCCATTTGTTATTATTCCTGAGAATTTTATCTCGGTTTTACCTACTTTATCAAAGCTTTCCTCGCCACTACTTTCAATGATTCACACCTGTTGGTTACGCCATCTACATCTGAGTACATTTGAGCACATGCTCAGATTCTTCTATCTCTTACTGTTTTCTGAACTGTTTTCTGGGGTACTAGGCTAGGTTGTACCCCTTCCCCAGTTGCTCCACTGCTTCTGTAATAGATGCTCTGTTCCGTGTTCCCTTCCTCTATTCCTACCTCCTTTCCAATTTGTCCTCTGCCCTTCGTTCCTTTTCCATCCGATTTTGTCATGCATAATGTGTCGAAATTTTGAGATCCTCAGATACGATGTCCTTCTGATTACTAGGTTTCTCGTTTCTTACTTTGTAAACAATGTATTGGCCTCTTCCATCCCTCTGCACATGCTCTTACCCATAGACAAGTGCATATTTCACTTGCCTCTCTTCCTGTTCCCAATCCTTCCATCATTTCTTTAGTTTTTCGTTCTTTTTTCTTCCTTTATACTTTTTTCGCTGTTTCTATTTCTTCATTCAGTCTGAACACCATTACAGTCTTGTGTTCTCTTGGCTTTTCAAGGTTGCTCTTTCTACCTTAGTTTTCTCATGGTCATTCATCATTACAATTGCCATTCTACTTCCCTTCTGTGCACATGCAAGATGGTCACCTCTTGTGTTGTCTTGTTCTAAGTCCTTTCCTATGTCTGAATTACCTCCCTATGATACATTTGCTATATTTTCTTCATTTCTAAGCTTCTTTCCTTCATATTCAAGTTACTTTTCTCTTTCCATTGCATTCTCTTCTATCAGGTTTCTCCTTTCACTTTTTTTCATTAGACTTACATAATTTTGTCAATCTTTCTCCCTTGTTCCTCAATTATCCTTTTCTGCCCCCATTAGCATCTTTTTTCTTCGCCTCAATGACAGACTTCCCTTTGACAACACGTATTTCCCCATTCATTTCATTAGCCATATGACACATTCTTTGCTAGCAGTTGTGGACGAGCTGCGAGCAAAGATAACCCCTCTGCCGAAGCACCTATGATAATATCTCCATGACTTTGCATAATGTACGTGTCAGTGACACTGGTCTGTAGTTTAAATGCTGCCTGTCATTTCTTAGAAATTAGGACTACATTTTCTGTTTCCCACACTTCTGACAGTTGCCCTGTTTCGATAGATTTGTTGAAAATTACTGTTATTGCCACACACTGCCTCTGCTCCCTCTCTCAGGACTCGTGGAGAGATGTTATCTGGGCCCACTGCCTTCGATGTATCTCACTCACACAGGAACTTCTTCGCCTTTTCCCCGGTTGAATGTACTGTTCAATACTTGCTGGTACACACTTTCGCCTCGGTTTGCTGGAAGCCTCTGTCTATGAGAAAATCTCTCTAAATCTCGTGCTTAGCTCTTCACAGACTTCCTGGTCTTTGCTGTTTATTTCCTGATGTGACTGTATAATAACTTTGGTTTAAATTTGATTTTCGATGTTATGTCGTTCTCAAATTGCTGTTGAGTCTCTCTTATCCATGCATACTCATTTCTTGCTCTTTGGCTCGTCTCCTCGTTTTCCAGAGTTCTTTGCCTTGTATACCTTTTCTATGTTCTAGCACACATGGGCTTGGCGTCTTTACACCTCTGGGTAAACCATGAGCTCACACTGGTCTTCCCATTGTTTCAATTACCGCTGGGTACGTACTTCTCCATCACTTCAGTCACTATCTTTCCTTTTAGTTCTCTTTCCTACTGCACCTCAAACAGAAATAGCCTCATGCCTGGTAATCCCTTCTTTTGAAGTCTGGATTCTGCCGTCCTTCCCGCATTACTTCACTTTCCACTGTTAATTCCACAAAGTATTCAGAACTCTGGACCATGTGACAACTGGCACTGAGGTTTTTTTCGTGTGCCATCGCTATGTTGGAACCACTCAGGGTGAATACGAGGCCGAGCCTTGCTGGATCATTCTCTTCTCTGTGGTTGTATCCTAACATATTGGTGCATCTTAGCCCACCACGTTTCTGGTCCCCCATGTAGCTCTCGATTTTCCCAGTAAAGTTCCCTATGACCAGTTGCTTTTTGCCTTCCCATTTTGGCCTGTGTGTGTGTGCGTGTGCTTGTGTGTGTGCGTGTGCGTGTGTGTGTGTGCGCGCGCGTGTATGTGTGCGTGTGTGTGTGTGTGTGCGTGCGTGTGTGTGTGTGTGCGTGTGCGTGTGTGTGTATGCGTGTGTGTGTGTGTGTGTGTGTGTGTGTGTGTGTGTGTGTGTGTGTGTGTGTGTGTGTGTGTATGCGTGCGTGTGCGTGCTAACCTGATTGTGGTTGCAGGGGTCGAGTCATAGCTCTTGGCCCCGCATCTTCACTGATCAGTATTAGAACCACTCTCGCCTTGCTCCATGAGCTTTATCGTACCACTTCTTAGAGCTATGTATAGATCCTGCCCCTCCAACACTCTCCAGACTGTTCCACTTCTTAACAACTCTATGACTGAAGAAGTACTTCATAGCATCCCTGTGACTCGTCTGAGTTTTCAACTTCCACTTGTGACCCCTTGTTGCTGTGTCACATTTCTGAAACATCCTGTCCCTAGCCACCTTGTCATTTCCTCTCAGTATTTTATATGTTACGTCCCCCCATCCCTCCTGTCCTCTAGTGTTGTCAGGTTGAGTTCCTTTAACTTCACCATCCACTAGTGTAAGTAGGTCTTCGTCCAAAGGTTGGACAAGTGTTGAAGAATTATTTGTATCAAGATCCCATGATGTTGCAGTGTCTGACGGATGTGATAAATTGGTTTGAAAACCGACAAGTTGAAGATTGAGACACTTATGCAACATATGGGATGTTCCAGGATGAGAAGAGGGACACTGGTCTGTAGTTTAATACTTCGGGTCTGTCTCCTTTTTTAAAAATTGGGACTACATTTGCTGTCTTCCATACTAAAGTAGTCGCCCTGTTTCGATAGATGTGTTGAATATTGTTGTTAGGGGTACACATAGTGCCTCTGCTCCCTCTCTCAGGATCCTTGGAGAGATGTTATCCTGCCCCATCACCTTCGAGGTATCTAGCTCGCTTAGCAGCCTCTTCACTTATTCCTCGGTTGTATGTATTGTGTCCAACACTTGATGGTGTACTCCACCTCTCTGTCTCTCTGCAGTCTCTTCTGTCTCCTCTGTGAATACTTCTTTGAATCTCGTATCGAGCTCCTCGTATACTTCTAGGTCGTTTGTTGTGATCTCTCCTCCTTCCTTCCTCAGCCTGATTACCTAGTTCTTGACTGTTGTTTTCCTTCTAATGAGGCTGTACAACAGCATCGGGTCGGATTTGGCTTTCGCTGCTATATCATTTTCGTTATGTCGTTGGGCCTCCTTTCTTACCTGTGCATATTCATTTCTGGCTCTACAGCTGCTCTCCTTATTCTCCTGGGTCCTTTGCCTTCTATACTTCTTCCATTCTCTAGCACACTTGGTTTTGGTCTCTACACCTTTGGGTGAACCAAGGGCTCATCCTGGCTTTCTCGATATTTCTGTTACCCTTGGGTACAAACCTCTCTTCAGCTTCCTTGCATATTGTCATCACATATTCCATCATCTCATTTACTGATCTCCCTGCTAAATCTGTCCCACTGAACCTCATGCAGGAAATTCTTAATGCCTTTGTAGTCCCCTCTCTTGTAGTTTGGCTTCATTCATCCTGCCCTTCTTGCTTCCCTCTCCATTTGTATTCGAAACTCAGAACCACGTGGTCACTGGCCTCAGGGGATCTTTCATATGTGATGTCCTCAATATCTGCACTACTCAAGGTGAATATTAGGTCCAGTCTTGCTGGTTCGTCCTCTCCCCTCTCTGGTAGTGTCCCTTACGTGTTGGTACATGAGGTTTTCCAGTACCACCTACATCATGTTAGCTCTCCACGTTTCTGGGCCCCCATGTGGCTCCAAGTTCTCCCACACACTTCAGCCAGTGTGTCAACCATCGCTTTATTACTCTCATCGTACTCTTGCCTTGGCCTCCTGCTGTTCTGTGGTGGGTTATGCATCACTGCAATTACCACCATGGGACCTCCAGACTAAAGTGTTCCTATTATGTAGTCTCTTGCTTTTCCTGTCTCCTCAGCCCAGCTCGTCAAAATCCCATTGGTTTTTGATGAGCAGTGTCACTCCTCCACCCCCTGTGTTCCCTCTGTCTTTCCTCAGGATCTGATATCCCGTTGGAAAAATGGCATCTGTTTTCATTCCTGTGAGCTTGGTTTCTGTGAAAGCTATGATGTCCGGTGATGCCTCTTTGATTCTTTCGTGCCACTCCGTGCCACTCATCCCACTTATTCGTTATTCCATCAGCGTTTGTATACCATACCTTCAGTTTCCACTCCAACACTGTGTTCTGGGGAGTCTGTGGGGGTTGTGGGTGGTGAACCTGGCAGTGTGCTGTGGAATTCTACTGCATAGTGTAGGGTGGAGGCTCTATGTCTGGATTGTGGTTTGTGTTGGGATAGCGTGTTTGTGGGGTTTTTAGGATGGTTCTGTGTGTGTTTGCGCTTGTTGTTCTGCTTGGCTCTGGATGTGTGTGTGTGTGTGTGTGTGTGTGTGTGTGTGTGTGTGTGTGTGTGTGTACTCACCTAGTTGTACTCACCTAGTTGAGGTTGCGGGGGTCGAGTCCGAGCTCCTGGCCCCGCCTCTTCACTGATCGCTACTAGGTCACTCTCCCTGAGCCGTGAGCTTTATCATACCTCTGCTTAAAGCTATGTATGGATCCTGCCTCCACTACATCGCTTCCCAAACTATTCCACTTACTGACTACTCTGTGGCTGAAGAAATACTTCCTAACATCCCTGTGATTCATCTGTGTCTTCAGCTTCCAACTGTGTCCCCTTGTTACTGTGTCCAATCTCTGGAACATCCTGTCTTTGTCCACCTTGTGTATGTGTGTGTGTGTGTGTGTGTGTGTGTGTGTGTGTGTGTGTGTGTGTGTGTGTGTGTGTGTGTGTGTGTATGTGTGTAGTTAACCGCAAGTTAGTAAATAACACAAATAGGCGAGATGCATGTGGCAGCTGGGGTAACAAAGTTAAAAGGTGAAACAGCTAAGAGCAGCGCGTTTTCCAGGACCAGTGTGAGGGAGTCGCGTGCCGACTATTGTTCCAGCGCTCAGGCACCGCAGACTACCTGGGCGAGTATTGCGTGGTCAGGACTGATTATTGGCAACTTGTTAAGTGCCATGAAATGGACCTTTTTCCGCCTTCCTCTGACTGGAAGCTGTTTTTTAATACATCAAGCCTCAGACTTGGCTTGTTTTTATGTTAGATGAATGACTTTCATTTATACTCTCCGCCGTTTCAGAACTTGCATCGGACTCAATAAAAGTAAACAGTAGCAGTAGGAGTAACAACTACTACACTAGCTACAGTAGCAGGTGCACCAAATGCTCAACGAGCATCAGCACTACGCAGCAGCGGTACTACCAGTAGCAGCAGGAGCAGCAGCAGTAAGTAGTATCAAAAGCAGAAGCATTAGAAGTCTGAGCAGCAGTTGCACCGTTAGTAGTAAGAGTAGCTATCTTCGGCAGCTTTTTTCTAGGTGTTGGTTAAAGCAAAAGTAGCATCAGGAGTATTAAGAACAGCAGGTGCAGCAGTAGCACTAAGAGGAACAGCTGTAACAACCATATCAGCAAAAATAAGAGCGGCAGTAGAAGTGGCATCATCAGCATAAAAACAGCAGTAGCTGTAAAAACTGTTGCTGCAATCGAAAAAATACAGCAACAACAGCAATAAGAGCAGCTGACTCGACAGAAAAAACATCAGTAAGAAAAATAGTAAGAAGTGTAACAGCAGTAGCAGCAGCAGTAGCAGCAGCAAAATCGACAGTAAGATCATCTACAACAGTACAAGCTGTAGTAGTAAGAACTAACCTCAGCAGCAAAAGTTGCAATACTAGGCAGCAGTAGCAGTCGTAGTAGACAGAAGGAACAATAAGAGCAGTAGTAACAATAGCAGAAACAGCACGAGCTGCAGCAGTAGCAGTAGTCAACAGCAGTAGGAGCACCATCATCGTCAGCAAAAAGTAGCAACAGCAAAGTTAACATGTGTTCTCTAGAACGAAGAAGTTATCTAACAATATATACATGAAAAATACTTCGTCAGGTAGTAGCTATGATATCCTCCTGGCCTGAGGCTGGGCCGAGATGACAGGAAAACACTCAAAATCATCCCCAGGAACGTCACTGGTACAGGCAGGAGAAGCAGCATCAGCTGTAGCTGCAAGAGCATTCTTGGAAGCCCTAGCTGCAGTAGAAAGCAACAGCAGCATCATTAGTAAGTCCGTATCTCTTCTGTAGTGTAAGGTCAATGAACCATCAGTTCCTGTGTGGTGTTAGGCCAGTAGTTCTTCTGTAGCATAATTATCCGTTCTGTAATATAACTATCAGTTCCTCTGTGGCAAAGGTCAAGGGACATTCATTTTCTCAATAGTTTATGGTAAATGGCCCAACATTTTCTCTCTAGCATAGCACATGGACAAGTAATACCTCTATGGTACAAGACCATTCGATTATTATTTTCAATGGTGTATAGGCTCTGGACAAAATAGTGCAAATTTGAGAAGTGTTAACATCCTTGGACACACACGAACCTGGGCGATGGAAATTATGCCTTCTCACTAATTATTAAAAAAAGATAATCAGTCCATAACAAGCTACTTTGTAATGTTTAAAATCGGGAACAGAATCGGCATTTGAGGTTGCATTATTTTTGACATCGGATCGATTATTATAAAATAATGACTCCTCGTAAGACATGCAAGTGCATGATTGGTGATGAAGATACCGCTTTTATTGACTACAAAACTGCATTTTATCATCATTAATTAGAAGCCAATTTCAGACAGCATCAGCAACCGCGTTTTACGTCAATTAGCAAATGGAAATGTAAAATATAAATGAATTAACATATTTAATTTTAAGTAAAGGCACACGTTCTCGGGATATTTACCAATATTCTCAAGAATAATGAATAAGAAGTAAAAATCCCTAATAGCAGGACCCTTGCCTGGGTCTTGCTATTAGTGGGGAATCTACTAGGAAAGTTTTCATATCAAGACAGGTTTGAGAAAGTGCACTCATCTTGTTGCTCTCACCTAGTTGTAGGTGAAAAAATACTTAGAATGCAAATACTAGTATATTTTAATGGAAACGTTTCGCTCCTGTGACCTCCGACCGTACCAAGGTCCCAGGGCAGAAACATTTACATTAAAATCTCTAAGTGACTGCGTGTTGTATACGTTACAAAATTTTCGGTATTACTATATTTATCACCTAGTTATGCTCCTAGAGTTCGATTCATATATATATATATATATATATATATATATATATATATATATATATATATATATATATATATATATATATATATATATATATATATATATATATATATAATGAATAGGCCGAACTCCCTTAAACACTGGACTTTTAAAAAAAAATTCATATTTATAGATATATTTTTATTCATTGACAGTGATGTTAAAAGTATTTTTTGACGAAACTTGACAAATAAAACTCACCTAAACTAATTTATTTTTTTATATACAAAACTTCTACTCAGATCTTTTTCTGATTCTCATCTTCAGGTCTACAAAAACAAAGACATGATTACAAAGGTAGCAAATAAATTACGGCTCATTTTTTTAAGAATCATTTAAAATTTTCCAAGCCTACAGTTGATGGTTTTGATGTGGTAATTATCGGAGCCTAACCATAGCCAATGGTTTTCTCCAACTTGTTTTTTATGAGAAACTGGTTTAATAATGGTCCATCACAATATAAAAGTGTTGTACAGAAGATGTGTAGATGATTCATTTTTAACCAAACCACGGTACGGATGGGGTTAGAACCCATGGGAAGTGAGTCGCAAAAACTCCAGACCAGTGTGTGCGCCACTGGTCTGGAGTTTTAAGACTCGCTTACCATGGATTCTAACCCCGCCTGTACCGTGGATCGTTGTAATTGGATTATTGCAATTTCCTGAGTCGATTCATCTTTAGTTTTTGTCTCCTGATCACTTCAATTTATTCTTTGGTTACTTAGATGATCAACAACTCTGTATGTAATGTGCTTATTAAATAGAAAATGAGTGTAAATGACCTTTTTTGGATATTCTAAATGAAGGAACTGAGAATATTTAAAGAATCAATTTATAGAAAGCCTACATTTATTGGCTCAACAACTAAATTTTCCTCTATTATGCCAATTTAGGCGTAATTTAATATTTGAAATAAGTTATATTAAAAATAGGTTAAATCCATTGAATAGGGAATTTTACCCACAATATTCTCACATTCGTCTTAGGAATGGTTGTACTTTACTGAGGTTTTTAACTGCAAAGACTGAAAGAATCATGATAAGAGTCTCATCAAGACTGATATACTGATCATATCGACACCAGGCTGAGGGACTGATTACCCCAAACTCCGTCAGATCTTCAACTATTCTTCTCTGTACTGGACTGAGGAAACCAATAATTGGTAACATGTTTCCACATTAAAGATACCCAAGTGTTGCACAAATGTCTAATTCATCATCCTGTCGGTTCTCTGAACCATTTATCTAGTTACTGAACCACTAAACCATCATGTACTATATCACTAAACCAGCAACTAATCTACCTCTAAACATCCTCATGTACCACCAAACCATCAGTTACTGTACTACTAAGCCAACAGCTATTGAATCAGTAAGCCAGCAGCTACTGTACCACTAAACCAACAGGTGCTGTACCACTAAACCAGCAGCTGCTGTACCTCTAAACCAGCAGCTACCGTACCACTAAGCCAGGTTACGGCACCACTAAACCCGCTGCCACTAATGCAGGCAAATGTTCCATTTTTAGCACGTATTATGGTTTGCCTTCACTGGTAGTAATAAAGCCGGTGAAGAGCGAAGACTTTATTACATTGGAGGCGGCAGCTGGTTATACTGAGTAAAAACTGGCTCACTCTGTTAGCAACATCTCTACCTTGAAAAGTTCATGTATTTGATTTACTTTATTATTTTTGCATTTATCATTTTATTATTATCACTGTAATGTTGATGTGGAATAGCTAAACACGTATTGGTTAAACTGCGCCTAAAGGACAGGTGATCAGGTTAAATCCTAGGAACTATACCACTGAATCAGCTCAAGGTTTCTTGGATCAAGAGTCCTGCGCCAGCATCAAGGTACTCCCCTTGAAAGGTCTACAAAGAGAAAGCTCACATAGAGCTTTGAATCGCATCTTGTTTCTCTATTTTCTCTGTGAGAGTTCCTTAACGAAAATTTATTATACAAGTTTTTCATTTCTGCCTGGACATGCAGAAAGGCGTTGCTTGTGTGTTGGTTTTCTTTCTAGTATTAAAACTCACTGAGCAATCAGGAGTATATTACCCCTGGCTATGTGATATTACCCTGTCCTCATAGACAAAGACCTGGATTTGATTTCAAGGCAAAGTCTGAAGTTTGGACGCGTTGTCTTACACTTGCTGTCCCATCTCGTAAATGATTACATTGTTACCAGGGTGTGAGCCGACTTATGTGGATGGCGTTCTGAGTAGCGGCAGTAAGATATTAGCTCCTAGCCTGTAAATTCAGAAGTGTAAAATAAATTGTTTCCGTAACTCAGAGAACAATAGTAATATAAAGAAAAAAAATAAAGATCTTACATACGACTGTTGCGTTACTGACCTGCTGACATGTATGGCAGGGAGGTACGATATGCAAAGCAAACTTTTTTCCACACACATTTCTTTATATCAAGCCAAGCAGTCGAGAGATTTATAGTGTAACGTAGTCTGTACATAAAGGTTCCTTGCTTGTCTTTTCACCACACTTACTACCATAACTTGTGTACGATATTATCAACAGATTTTTGTGTTGCCGTCTATTTTGATTTTCACTGCCGGCTATTCTGAAGTCGCCACTTTACCCGACTTGTATTCGCGTTAGTCTCGTGTTTTTTATTTTTGTACTAGTTTACCCTCTTGAACTACTACATCTGAACGATAAGACATGAGTAATGATTAATCAGCTTCTTGTTAGATTAGGAAAATATTTGAAGGCTAGGCTCCAAAGCTGCACTCTATATATCACTGAAGTGAGAGAAAGGGAGAATGAACAGTGAAAAGCAGGGGTGCTATAGGCACAATCAGAGATCAATAGGTCAACATCTGTGGTCTAAAACTATTCAGTCTGTTACCGTCAGATATCAAATCTATTGCCTGAACGAAGACGAAAGTTTTCAAGAGGACAGCGGACCACTACCTTGTGCCTGGCTGTGTGTACCTGTAGGCAGCAAATAAATATCTAATTATCTGGCAGTTATTAAGGAAGTTTTCTCTCAGACAAAGATGGAAAGGTAGAACCTTCGAAACTGGTTACAAGTATATTACATGTATAACAAAAAATAACTCCAGAGCTTTGCTCCATCTACTGAGTCATCGTCAGTGTCGACGTAGAGGCCAAACTTAAGCTAGAAAAGGCAGTCGTGAAATCAATATTTTTTACACACGAATGGAAAAAGTTAATATCGAACCGAAGCTTATTTTTTTCTGTAATTATAAATACAGCTAGATGCTGTAACTTATTACCTAAATTAGTTCTGAGATGTAAAATATATTTTGATTATCAAAAATATTTAGAAAAACAGTTTCAAAATCCGATTTTACATCAGTACTAGAAAGTTCAAAAACCCGAGATAGTAATCTCAGTGAGTTATATAAGGCTTCTGAGGTCAGAGACCACTTTTTCTTAAGAGTTACACTATTTTGTGTGTGATTAAACTTAGAATGTCAAGCTATATCTCTTTGACCTGCTGGATAAATATTGTGCCCTACTGTCTCCATTGTGCGTAAATTATTGAATGTCATACAGGTATACATAATCATGTAATTAATATGCACAAGCATTCTTAGAAAATTTCATATACAGATACGCAGGCACATGTTAATATACATGAGTATAACATTGATGTTAGAGGCACATTAATTATTAAGATTATGGGGAACGCTAAATCTGTCAGGAAAATATAGACCCTGGCGAGGAAGAGAAGAATTGCTGAAATATACTGGATTAAGATCTTAATAACAAGGCACATCAATATGCTGTGCTGGATATACGAAGTTAATCACTTAAGGACAATAATGTGAGACTGTCATGTAACTCATGAAGGACCTTGACTCACAAACCATCAATTGTCATTTAACTCATGAAGGACCTTGACTCACAAACCATCAATTGTCATTTAACTCATGAAGGACCTTGACTCACAAACCATCCATTGTCATTTAACTCATGAAGGACCTTGACTCACAAACCATCCATTGTCATTTAACTCATGAAGGACCTTGACTCACAAACCATCCATTGTCATTTAACTCATGAAGGACCTTGACTCACAAACCATCAATTGTCATTTAACTCATGAAGGACCTTGACTCACAAACCATCCATTGTCATTTAACTCGTGAAGGACCTTGACTCACAAACCATCAATTGTCATTTAACTCATGAAGGACCTTGACTCACAAACCATCCATTGTCATTTAACTCATGAAGGACCTTGACTCACAAACCATCCATTGTCATTTAACTCATGAAGGACCTTGACTCACAAACCATCCATTGTCATTTAACTCATGAAGGACCTTGACTCACAAACCATCCATTGTCATTTAACTCATGAAGGACCTTGACTCACAAACCATCCATTGTCATTTAACTCATGAAGGACCTTGACTCACAAACCATCCATTGTCATTTAACTCATGAAGGACCTTGACTCACAAACCATCCATTGTCATTTAACTCATGAAGGACCTTGACTCACAAACCATCCATTGTCATTTAACTCATGAAGGACCTTGACTCACAAACCATCCATTGTCATTTAACTCGTGAAGGACCTTGACTCACAAACCATCAATTGTCATTTAACTCATGAAGGACCTTGACTCACAAACCATCCATTGTCATTTAACTCGTGAAGGACCTTGACTCACAAACCATCCATTGTCATTTAACTCGTGAAGGACCTTGACTCACAAACCATCAATTGTCATTTAACTCATGAAGGACCTTGACTCACAAACCATCCATTGTCATTTAACTCATGAAGGACCTTGACTCACAAACCATCCATTGTCATTTAACTCATGAAGGACCTTGACTCACAAACCATCCATTGTCATTTAACTCATGAAGGACCTTGACTCACAAACCATCCATTGTCATTTAACTCATGAAGGACCTTGACTCACAAACCATCCATTGTCATTTAACTCATGAAGGACCTTGACTCACAAACCATCCATTGTCATTTAACTCATGAAGGACCTTGACTCACAAACCATCCATTGTCATTTAACTCATGAAGGACCTTGACTCACAAACCATCCATTGTCATTTAACTCATGAAGGACCTTGACTCACAAACCATCCATTGTCATTTAACTCGTGAAGGACCTTGACTCACAAACCATCCATGAGCAACCTTAAAACAATGCCCCTCTTAGCTCAACAACGATCTAACTCATGAGCTCCTATAACTCATGACTAGCCTTAACTAATGAAGGAATTTTTATCATAGCTCATTTTAACTTATGGATACTCTTATGTCCAACCTTAGCTCATGAGTTACATTAATATGAACTAATTTAATTGACGTTAATTTACCTTAACACATTAACCACCTTAAGTCATAAGTTAACTGATGAACCACATTAACTCAAGGTAGATCATTGCTCTCCCTATCTTTAACACTCGGATGTGGGTTACTCTCTCTGTTTAAGAACTGAGTGTGCTTACTGTTAAGTTGGATTCTCCCACTCCCCGCCTTACATGGTACCGCAAGAAAGTCATTGTCTGGGGTACATGAGGACCTCTTGGTGCTGAGCTGTGATTACGTAGGATTCGTTCCTTGAACATGAATATGTATGCCGAGAGGATCGACGTCTTCCCTGACGAGTCTGAGAGCGAGGGTGAGGTGAGCTTCCTGGAGTATACCTAGAGTGGGTTTCAGGGGTTATGACCCCGCGGCCCGGTCTGTGACCAGGCCTCATGGGGGATCAGGGCCTAATCAACAAGGCTGTTATTGTTGGCTACACGCAACCCGAAGTATGAACCACAGCCCGGCTGATCAGGTACTGGCTTTAGGTGCTTGTCCAGCGCCTTCTTGAAGACAGCTAGGGGTCTATTGGTAATTCCCCTTATGTATGCTGGGAGGCAGTTGAACAGTCTAGGGCCCTTCACACATATTATGTTTCTTATCGTGATAGTGGCGCCCCTGTTTTTCATTGGGATGATGTTGCATCGTCTGCCGAGTCTTTTGCTTTCTTAGGGAGTGATTTTCGTCTGCAAGTTTGGTATTAATCCCTCTACCTCCATAGTGGGAAAATTTATGGAATCAATAATTGCCGAAGCAATTCGTAGCCATTTTGATAGGCATAAACAGATTAATGAATCTCAACACGGTTTTACAAATGGGCGTTCCTGTCTTAAGAATTTACTAACTTTTTTCACTAAGGTGTTTGAGGAGGTAGATCATGGTAATGAATATGATATTGTGTATATGGACTTCAGTAAGGCTTTCGATAGCGTTCCACACCAGAGGCTATTGAGGAAACTTAAGGCACACGGAATAGGAGGAGAATTTTTTTTTTCCAGGGTAGAGGCATGGCTGACAAATAGGTAGCAGAGAGTTTGCATAAATGGGGGAGAAATCAGAATGGGGGCACGTCACAAGCGGTGTTCCGCAGGGGTCAGTGTTGGGCCCTTTGTTGTTCACAATTTACATAGATGAGGGAATAAATAGCGACATAAGCAAATTTGCTGATGACACCAAAATAGACCGTCCAATTCATTCTAATAAGGACACTAGAGCACTCCAGGATGATTTGAATAGACTGACGCAATGGTCGAAGTGGCAGATGAAGTTTAATATAGACAAATGCAAAGTTCTAAATGTTGGACAGGAAAATAACCATGCCACATATAAACTAAATAATGACGTTTCGCCATCCTGTGGCTTTATCAATACAGATTCTTGGACATAATTAGAAAACAGAACTATATACAAAAGATGAGGTAATCAGTCCCTCATCTTTTGTATATAGTTCTTCTGTTTTCTAATTATGTCCAAGAATTTGTATTGATAAAGCCACTGGATGGCGAAACGTCTACAATAAAGATACCCAGATGTTGCACAAGTGTCTTGAATTTCATCTTGTCGGTATTGTATACCTGTCTTGCACATAAACTAAATAATGTAGATCTTAATACTACTGATTGCGAAAAGGATTTAGGAGTTCTGGTTAGCAGTAATCTAAAACCAAGACAACAGTGCATTAGTGTTCGCAATAAAGCTAACAGAATTCTTGGCTTCATATCTAGAAGTATAAATAATAGAAGTCCTCAGGTTGTTCTTCAACTCTGTATATCCTTGGTTAGGCCTCATTTAGACTATGCTGCTCAGTTCTGGTCACCGTATTACAGAATGGATATAAATGCTCTGGAAAACGTACAGAGAAGGATGACAAAGATGATCCCATGTATCAGAAATCTTCCCTATGAGGATAGACTGAGGGCCCTAAATCTGCACTCTCTCGAAGGGCGTAGAATTAGGGGGATATGATCGAGGTGTATAAATGGAAAACAGGAATAAATAAAGGGGATGTAAATAGCGTGCTGAAATTTCCAGCCAAGACAGGACTCGCAGCAATGGTTTTAAATTGGAAAAATTCAGATTCAGGAAGGATATAGGAAAGCACTGGTTTGATAAGAGTTGTGAATGAGTGGAACAAACTCCCGAGTACAGTTATTCAGGCTAAAATGTTGTGTAGTTTTAAAAATAGGTTAGATAAATACATAAGTGGGAGTTGGTGGGTGTGAGGTGGACCTGACTAGCTTGTGCTACTAGGTCTGATGCCGTGCTCCTTCCTTAAGTGGAAGTGACCTGACTAGATGGGTCATTGGGCTAATCCGGGGGAGGGGGACATGGACCTGCTTCGCATGGGTCAGTAGGCCTGTTGCAGTGTTCCTTTTTTCTTATGTTCTTAACTAGTGGCGGCATCAAAGCCTGCTCACTGTCCCACATCATGCTTGTAATACACTCATTAGATGACTCACGATATCGCATTAACACGATTGCAAACAAACAATGATACGGATGGCGTTAGAGCCCATAAACTATTCCTAGTTGGATAAATTTTATTGTAGCCAGCTGGCCCAGTAGTTTGCGCACTGGCCTCGAGTTTTACGACTCGAGTTTTACCAGGACCGAAATGTCTTTTTAAACCAATTTGTCAGTATCTACTATCAAGGTTTATACAACGACTCACTCGCTGTGGGTTCAAATCACACCCGTTCCGTGGTTTGCTTCACTCATTTGATTAGAGAATGCTAGGTAAAACTTAGTCTTGCATAGTATTTATTTTAAAAGTCATCCAGTTATTTACTCTGAGCCTTGGTAATTTGTTCCACTGGAGTGGCGCATGCTGTAGATCAAGCATTTATCTGTTCAACACTGAAGGCGCTTGACTCAGTGAGTGACTCTAAGAACTTGCATGCTGATAAATTAGACACATGTGCAACTCTTGGGTATCTACAAACCTGTCAGACACTGCAACTTCTTTGGATCTTAATACTTGGGAATTCTTCGCTTGCCTAATTCTTGGGCATGACCTACTTCAACATTGAACAAATGTGACACCACCTATGACTGCTGCACCTCTCCTGCCAACGGTTTATAAGCTCCTTCTCAGCACGTATGCCGTATTCTATTCAAGATTGATGGACTGACCACATCGACTCAAGGTTGAGGGACTGATTACCTCATTCTCCTCCTGTTCTTCAAG
Source organism: Cherax quadricarinatus (assembly GCF_038502225.1). Classification (NCBI taxonomy): domain Eukaryota; kingdom Metazoa; phylum Arthropoda; class Malacostraca; order Decapoda; family Parastacidae; genus Cherax; species Cherax quadricarinatus. The sequence goes on from NC_091361.1 coordinate 17,694,245, forward strand.
ATTCTCCTTTGTATGGACTGATGAAGCCACTGTGTGGCGAAACGTTTCCTCAATAAAGATACCCAAGAGTTGCACATGTGTCTAATTTATCAACATGTCGGTTCTCTGAACCATTCATCTACAAACTTGCATACTGGAGAAGCCAGAGATGTACTGGAGATTCGTCTGTAAAAACTTGCATTTGTGGTCACAGAGGTGCCTGTGCTAACTTTCCTATGGTGTAGAAATATACCTAGTTGGATGAATCTTATTGTGGCTAGCTGGTCTAGTGGCTAACGCGACGGGCTGGAGTTTTGAGACTCTATGACCGCGGGTTCAATCCCGGCCGGGGTATGGTTTATACTCCAATTGTTTTGGATTCCATCACTCACTGAATTACTCCTTCATGATAAAATCGATAAATTAACCAATGAAAACACCACGAAAGAAAATAGAGAATATGACTTCCGTATGTTTGTGTCTAGTATTAAGGTAACAGTAAATAATGAAATTGAATGACACAGGAATGCAGTTAAAACCCCTGAGCAAATATGTAGCTTATTACGTTCACGTGAAGGAAGATAATAGGAACGTTTATGGAAAAACTATGCAAACAGACCGACTGATGCTGTAGCAGCCAGGCTTAGGCTTCGTTACAAATCTTCTGGCAGTTTGGCGCACACATGAAGAATGATCAGGCTAAGGCAAAGTATATGGTCAGCCTTATGGTCACATTCTTGAACACCATGTGCTTAATGTTCCTTTTACTGAGAAAGAGAGAGATAGTATAATGTATTTGATATGTCGAGGTATTTTATTAAGATATCAGACATATTAATCAAATATCCAAAATTTGTTTACAGAAGATAAATCAAATGTAGATATAAATCAACATATATTCCAATTTTTGGTCCTAGTTCCTAGGCCTTTAGTGTACCCGTATGCTCTAGCTCTGCCATCCACAGGCCGGCTCTGGGGTGGACAACAAACTAGCCACTTCCGCGGTAGAATCTAATCTTTCATAGATCGAAACGATCCCCTGATATCTCGTTCCGCAACGTATCGCTTCTCTACACTGTTATCGACAGTACACCGTTTGGATCACGTTTGCTCCACTCACCTACAACTCTTTATATTGCAAAATTAGTGGTTTCCAATATTGTTTCTCAGTTGGAGTTGGTACCAACGTAATGCCGAGTCTCAACCTCTACCTTTATTTACACCAATGTTTTATTTGTGCTATTTAATCAAACATTATCACAATTTTACGCCTCTCAAGAGTAAGTTTAACGCTCCTAATCATTGCACTAGTGATTCTTGACACAGAAAATTGACTTTGTAATCTTAAGGAAGGTTTTCCTAGTGTATTGTTGGCTATTAGGATGAAATTCTTAGCTGAGAAAATGAGTTTTCTTGCAACTCATCATTTTCTTTTACAGTAGAATCAGGAATGTGACATATTTGCATAAATGAGTAAATGCTACCAAATTCGGAAATTCCGGCGGGAGAGGAATTAGTAATGACGATGTTAATGATAGTAATTAGGAGTAAATGCAATGGTGATATAACGTGGAAACAGACGCTAAAGAAAACGTTTCGCCCCGAGTGGTTTCAGTCCTAAAGAAGAAGCCACTCTGGCAGAACATTGTGAATATTGTGAACTGTACAAAAGTTTCTCTCTCTCTCTCCACACTGATGATAATGCTGTCTCACAAGAAACAAATGTTGTGCAGTATGATGCTATACCTCCTTGTTATGCTGACACTAGACTGCATAAGCTGTTTCACATCAATAAGAATTAAGAATAATGCATGCCATGCAACAAATCTTGAAGTCTCGCGAAATCGTAATGATTGCAAACAAATCACTTAACGAGGAGGGTGAGAACCTATGGCAAGTGAGTCGTGTGAATCTTTATATCCTTAAATCTGTTAATCATTCTGAGTATATTAACATTTATGCTAATTTAGTATTATCTGAACTAAGTGTTGCTGTAAATCATTTATATAACTGTGTGATAAATTTACCGAGTCAATGATTATGATAATTATTCATCTTTTCGTTAGCGATTCAGTGTATAAAATGCAAAGAGAAATGAATATTGAAATTAATGTCTGACTAATGTATCGTAATTCCTATGTTAAATTCAAGTTAAAATACGAAATATTTCTCTACTGTTGTTCAACAGAAGTTTCAATTTAGCTTCTGTGCATCAGATTTATAGTTAGTGGAATTAGTTTATGTAGTGCAAAGTTATAATTAAGGAGATCTATGTGCGTCACCAGGCATAACATAATCGAGAATTTTTGTCCGTTCTATGAATTCTGAAATTAAGGAAAGATGCAACCTTTTACCACTCCAGGACGTAGTTTAAACTGTTTAGTTTATTCATATTTATTGTACACACTTTTACAGAAAATCGCATTCTATTAATTCTACCGATTTTACTAATTATTAACAACTTTTGTAATCTTCGTATATAGAGCTGAAGAGAGTAATTAGCTTTTTATTCATTTACATCAGGACAACTTGCATGACGATTATGGTACGTCATGACGTTGATAAAGCAGACACATGTACATCACTAAGGTCTCTTTGAGGAAACGTTTCGCTACACAGTGGCTTCTTCAGTCTAAGAAGAATGGTGAAGATCAGAAGGGGTTTGAGGTGATCAATCCCTCAGCCTGGAGTTTATGTAATCAGTCCATCAGCCTCTGAATCGTTTATCTACACATCATGACGTACCATAGTGACCTGTCGTAGTTTAGTTACCAGCAATTTATTATACTGAAATATATTTTCCGAGAGATCGTTCTGGTTTCAGCACACCCGAGAGCAGATTTCCTCCCTTAGTGAGCATTTCCTCCCTTAGTGAGCATTTCCTCCCTTAGTGAGCATTTCCTCCCTTAGTGAGCATTTCCTCCCTTAGTGAGAATTTCCTCCCTTAGTGAGCATTTCCTCCCTTAGTGAGCATTTCCTCCCTTAGTGAGTTTGGAGCCTAGAGCTGCGGAGATTCAGACCTTCATTATTTATTAAACTCTAGAGTCAGTCACTGTTTTTCTCTAGTTGTTTCTGCATTTCACTACTGAAGAATCCAGCTTCTAAGGACGAATAGTAGCTGCGACACACGTACACACCCACTAAATAGGTGAGTACACGTACGTGCGTATATACATGGAAGGCACAGAACACGAGTTCACGCACTCACTGTTAATATCACTGAAATCAATCACAGTAAAAAATCACTCGCTATTAATAATTATAATAATACTTGCCCATCACAGACGATATAATGCGAATGCTTTGGATCCTCTGCTTCTGCTGATCTTTCTTGTTCGAATTTTGTAAGGTTCCCAGCAGACACGCCTGTTATTTTGGGCAGCAGCAGCAGCAGCATATTCATGTAGTTGGTTAACGAGGTACATGAAATAAGTCCTCGTGAGGAAGGCAGAAGGTCACGACACAAAGTAGGTGAAAAGGTTGAGTGAAGGTGGGGATGAAGTACTCTTTTTATTTTACGCAAAATTGCGTACATAAGTCGTATGCGGTAACCATATTATACAAGACGATTTCACGGTGAGAACGAAGATCAGCTATGATTCCGTGTCATAATTTATCAGAGAGAATGGGTTGTGTACACGAGATGAAATTTGCCATCGTGAGTTAGTACACTTCCTTAAGGCGGTGAGAATATCGTAAGGATTCTACTGAACCAAAGAAAGATTTAAATGCTGCATCCTGATGGGATGCAGGACTTACGAATATGTGGAGATTATCAGCTTTGAAGATACCATATTTCCCCCCCCCACACACACAAAAAAAAAATTGAATTAATGGGTTTTCTCTTTAGTGATAGATACGAGAATGAGGAATATATATATATATATAAGAGAGTGGTGAAGCAATGTAAAAAGAGAGCAAATGAGAGAGTGGGTGAGATGTTATCAACAAATTTTGTTGAAAATAAGAAAAAGTTTTGGAGTGAGATTAACAAGTTAAGAAAGCCTAGAGAACAAATGGATTTGTCAGTTAAAAATAGGAGAGGAGAGTTATTAAATGGAGAGTTAGAGGTATTGGGAAGATGGAGGGAATATTTTGAGGAATTGTTAAATGTTGATGAAGATAGGGAAGCTGTGATTTCGTGTATAGGGCAAGGAGGAATAACATCTTGTAGGAGTGAGGAAGAGCCAGTTGTGAGTGTGGGGGAAGTTCGTGAGGCAGTAGGTAAAATGAAAGGGGGTAAGGCAGCCGGGATTGATGGGATAAAGATAGAAATGTTAAAAGCAGGTGGGGATATAGTTTTGGAGTGGTTGGTGCAATTATTTAATAAATGTATAGAAGAGGGTAAGGTACGTAGGGATTGGCAGAGAGCATGCATAGTTCCTTTGTATAAAGGCAAAGGGGATAAAAGAGAGTGCAAAAATTATAGGGGGATAAGTCTGCTGAGTATACCTGGTAAAGTGTATGGTAGAGTTATTATTGAAAGAATTAAGAGTAAGACGGAGAATAGGATAGCAGATGAACAAGGAGGCTTTAGGAAAGGTAGGGGGTGTGTGGACCAGGTGTTTACAGTGAAACATATAAGTGAACAGTATTTAGATAAGGCTAAAGAGGTCTTTGTGGCATTTATGGATTTGGAAAAGGCGTATGACAGGGTGGATAGGGGGGCAGTGTGGCAGATGTTGCAAGTGTATGGTGTAGGAGGTAGGTTACTGAAAGCAGTGAAGAGTTTTTACGAGGATAGTGAGGCTCAAGTTAGAGTATGTAGGAAAGAGGGAAATTATTTCCCAGTAAAAGTAGGCCTTAGACAAGGATGTGTGATGTCACCGTGGTTGTTTAATATATTTATAGATGGGGTTGTAAGAGAAGTAAATGCGAGGGTCTTGACAAGAGGCGTGGAGTTAAAAGATAAAGAATCACACACAAAGTGGGAGTTGTCACAGCTGCTCTTTGCTGATGACACTGTGCTCTTGGGAGATTCTGAAGAGAAGTTGCAGAGATTGGTGGATGAATTTGGTAGAGTGTGCAAAAGAAGAAAATTAAAGGTGAATACAGAAAAGAGTAAGGTTATGAGGATAACAAAAAGATTAGGTGATGAAAGATTGAATATCAGATTGGAGGGAGAGAGTATGGAGGAGGTGAATGTATTCAGATATTTGGGAGTGGACGTGTCAGCGGATGGGTCTATGAAAGATGAGGTGAATCATAGAATTGATGAGGGAAAAAGAGTGAGTGGTGCACTTAGGAGTCTGTGGAGACAAAGAACTTTGTCCTTGGAGGCAAAGAGGGGAATGTATGAGAGTATAGTTTTACCAACGCTCTTATATGGGTGTGAAGCATGGGTGATGAATGTTGCAGCGAGGAGAAGGCTGGAGGTAGTGGAGATGTCATGTCTGAGGGCAATGTGTGGTGTGAATATAATGCAGAGAATTCGTAGTTTGGAAGTTAGGAGGAGGTGCGGGATTACCAAAACTGTTGTCCAGAGGGCTGAGGAAGGGTTGTTGAGGTGGTTCGGACATGTAGAGAGAATGGAGCGAAACAGAATGACTTCAAGAGTGTATCAGTCTGTAGTGGAAGGAAGGCGGGGTAGGGGTCGGCCTAGGAAAGGTTGGAGAGAGGGGGTAAAGGAGGTTTTGTGTGCGAGGGACTTGGACTTCCAGCAGGTATGCATGAGCGTGTTTGATAGGAGTGAATGGAGACAAATGGTTTTTAATACTTGACGTGCTGTTGGAGTGTGAGCAAAGTAACATTTATGAAGGGGTTCAGGGAAACCGGCAGGCCGGACTTGAGTCCTGGAGATGGGAAGTACAGTGCCTGCACTCTGAAGGAGGGGGGTTAATGTTGCAGTTTAAAAACTAGTGTAAAGCACCCTTCTGGCAAGACAGTGATGGAGTGAATGATGGTGAAAGTTTTTCTTCTTCGGGCCACCCTGCCTTGGTGGGAATCGGCCGGTGTTATAATAAAAAAATAAAAATAATATATATATATATAATGTGTATATATGTATATATATATATATATATATATATATGTATATATATATATATAATGTGTATATATGTATATATATATATATCGGAGGGAAGTAAAAGGATGGGATGAGAGAGGAATGAATAAAATACGAGAATGTAAAGAAGAGATCGAGGAGTAGCGGCGCTTCCGTCAGGGATTCTTCAGTATCATCATCGGGGAGGAGGGGTAGTGTGTTGCAATGACTGGAAGTAGAGTCTCCAGGTCGTGGACGGCCAGGTACACAACATGTGCCGCCTCGTCCCCCCGGGTCAGACTCACCGGAGTCATCGGGAAGTGTCTGCGGCGACGGGCGTCGTTGTGGGGCAGTCCAGCAAGTAGTGCAGGAGCGGCTTCGTGACCATCTGATCACAGTGGTTGCAGAGCTCTTCTCTCGCTCGCTCCATGAGGCGTTTGACGGTGGGATACCCGAGGCGCATTCGGTGGTCGCTCACTCGCAGCTCCCTGTCCAGCTTCCACATGCTCGACGGAGGCTTCCTGTGTTCTCCCTATCGTACCATCGCCGGCTCTGAGACGCACCTGGGTCAGGTAGTGGACGCTTGGTCGCCCTGGCGGCCCACAGGTCCGTCTGCCTGCGACTGATGTAGATGGAGGTCCCCGGCTGTGCTTCCAGAGTGGCTGAGTGGCTGTCATGGATGCCTCGTCTGCTGCATCGTTCCCGGGGATGCCGACGTGACTCGGGATCCAGTTGATTGTTGCTCTTCGGTTTTGGTTCACGAGCCTCTGCAGGTCACTTCTGATGGTCGTGATCAGCTGGATGTTGTCCCTCGGCTCTGTATGTGTGTGTGATCGGCGACCTGGAGTCGACCTGGACGACTGGTGGCGTGGAGTTTAGCCTGGAGGATGGTACAGTGGCCTGGGAGGCACCAGCCAGCTGTCAGGGCATTGTGGAATACTCCAGCGCCTGGCGTCCAGGACGGCGGCACCGCGTACGTCGCCGCTGGTTGGTTACAACCTTTCGCCTCTAAGAGCGGCCTGGGCAAGAACTCCTTTGCCACGTCCTCTCAATCAACCACATCCATACTCGGCCGGGATGAACCGTGGGGTCGTGGCGCTGCCGGACCCGGAGGTTCCGCAGCAACTTTTCACCTCCAGGTAGCTGGATGTACTTCACTACTCTGGCAGAAACGAGGGTGATCCTGTCATTAAGGGCCTGGAAGTTCAGCGACACCATGTTTCCAATATTTTCTCCCAATAATTAAACAGCACAAAGCCCTACTGATTGGATTTAAAGTGAAAATCAACAGCTGTGTGCTGTGCTGCTGCTTGGAGTCGTATTTTTTGCTAGTTTCAGTGCCTCTGGAAGCGTCAACTTTGACACGTTGTGATGTTTTTTGACATTTTTGCTCTCGACTAGAATATAACCTGAGTCAAATCTGCAAGCAGCATCCAAATTGTTAAATTAGACACATGTGCAACTCTTGGGTATCTTTATTGAGGAAACGTTTCGCCACACAGTGGCTTCATCAGTCCATACACAGGAGAAACTTGAAGAACAGGAGGAGAATGAGGTAATCAGTCCCTCAACCTTGAGTCGATGTAGTCAGTCCATCAATCTTGAATATAATACGGCATATGAGCGGAGAAGCAGCTTATAAACCATAGACAGGTGAGGAGCAGCAGTCGTAGGTGGTGTCACATTTGTCCAATGTGGAAGTAGGTCGTGCCCAAGGGTTAGGCAAGCGAAGAATTCCCAAGTATTAAGATCCCAAGAAGTTGCAGTGTCTGACAGGTTTGTAGATGAATGGTTCAGAGAATGGTTCTCTGAGCCATTCATCTACAAGCATCCAAATTATTATCCATCAACACTGCCAGTGAACCTTGGGTGTGGCCACAGGTGCACAGGTGGCCACAGGAGGGTACATGGTGGCACTTTCAATGTCATTCAATAGGCCGAACTCTCCGGTAGCATTTGCCAATTACTGCAATACTCGTGTAGATCGCTTTTACATTAAACTTGCAGCACTTAACACGTCAGACACTCAGGTACTAGAAAAAAGGCAGGTGTTCAGTCAGTGCACTGATAAACAAAAACTTTCTATAGTTTATAGATGAACTCTCAACTTGTATCTTGTAGACGTTTCGCCAACCAGTGGCTTTATCAATACAAATTCATGGACATGATTGGAAGACAGTAGAACTATATATAAAAGATGAAGTAATCAATCCCTCAGCCTTGGAGTTGGTGAGGAGCACCGTAGTCGTGAAGAGTCTGAAGCACAGGCAAGAAGACTGGAGCTTACATGCTGGCGTTAGGTGGTGAGGGACGTGTACATAAGAACATAAGAATGGAGGAACATTGCGGAAGACCTACTGGCCCATACAAGGCAGGTCCTTGTATGGGCCACCCCTACCCAAAGCTACCCATGAATTTACTCTCGTACTCAATGACACCAATCATACCCAGTCCCTCCCACTCATATATTTGTTCAATCTCTTTTTAAAGCTACCCAAGGTCCTAGCCTCGATCACCCTACTAGGAAGACTGTTTCACGCATCCACAACTCTGTTAGAAAACCAGTACTTACCTATGTCCTTTCTAAATCTATATTTATCCAATTTAAATCCATTATTTCTGGTTCTTAACTGGTTCGACACCCTCAGTACTTTTGTTAATGTCTCCTTTGTTTATGCCCGTCATCCACTTGCACACTTCAATGATATCTCCCCTCATTCTACGTCTCTCCAGAGAGTGGAGATTTAAGGCTTTAAGTCTATCTTCATACGGGAGATTCTTTACACAGTAAATCATTTTAGTCATTCTTCTCTGTACGTTCTCCAATGAGTCTATATCCATCCTGTAGTAAGGAGACCACTCACTACTTTGTGACTGTCAATATGGCTTCAGGAAAGGTTACTCTGCTGCTGATCTGTTGTTAAACCTCTCCACTAAGTGGCACCAGTCACCGGATGAATCCAAAGTCAGCTGTGTGGTAACACTGGACATTGCTGGTGCTTTCGACCGGCTGTGGCACCAGGGCCTCTTAGCAAAACTTCAAGCACTGGGAATTGCAGGCTCTACGCTATGTCTCCTCAGTGATTACCTTCATGGTAGATCTCTAAGTGTAGCTCTCAATGGAACGGAATCAGCAAGACATCCTATTGGGGCAAGTATTCCACAAGGAAGCGTGCTGGGACCATTGTTATGGAATGTCTACTTCAATGACCTTCTTCATCTCATCCTAGAATCCCATGCATATGCAGACGACTGTACACTGACATTCACTTATCCAAGAGAAGAAATGCCAGCTGCTCTAAGCTACATCAATCACCAGCTAAGAGCTATATTAGCTTGGGGAAATAGATGGCAAATAACATTTGCACCTGAGAAAACGCAAATGATGATGGTCTCTAGGCACTATGATGGTAATGCTGGTGCAGTAGTAAGGATGAATGGGAGGGTGTTGGCACCTGGAGAAGCTGATATCCTTGGGGTGAAATTTGACTCCAAACTAACCATGAAGAACCATGTTGTAAATCTTGCAAACAAGGCAGCCAGGAAGCTTACAGCACTTCGCCGTATCTCGCATCTGCTTGACAGTAGGGGTTGCAAGATTCTGTACAAGGCACAAGTACGCTCACACCTTGAGTATGCTCCACTTTCTTGGTTTGCCTGCCCCCCCTCTCATCTGCGACTGCTTGGCAGAGTAGAGAACAGAGCAAGACGTCTCATCTCTCGCCTGGACCCATCCTGGATAGATCTGTCATTTCAGCAGAGCTTTCAACACAGGAGGGATGTGGGTGGCCTTATTGTTATGTACAAGGCCAATATTGTCAAAGTACCACGCTTGGATCCACTTCGAGGACAGCGTGAAGCAAGCTTTTATGCCACAAGACGGGCAGAAAGCAGCAACTTCACTCTGGCTGTACCCTTCTCCAGAACATCACTCCATCTGAGATCATATATACCCAGGATGACTCGAGTATGGAACACATTCGTACAGCATAATGATGTCAACGAGATAAAGTCAGTTGATGATATGAAAATGCTGGCCCACAGATGGCTCCAACTTCATCCTGTTCCATACTTGTATGTTTCATAACAATAAAAATGCTTTCAAATGAGCTGATGTAGGTAACAACTCTTAGCTTGCCAATAAAGTTAGGAATCCTTATCCTGTAAATAGCTTGTCAATAAAGCTAGGGATCCTTAACCTTGTCAAACCCTGTGTAAAAAAAACAAAAAACAAACTGAGCGGCATAATCTAAACGAGGCCTCACTAGTGATGTATAGAGCTGTAAAATAACTTTTGGACTTCTGTTACTTATACTTCTTGAGATAAATCCAAGTAATCTGTTAGTCTTGTTACGCACACTTAAGCACTGCTGTCTTGGCTTTAGATTTCTGCTCACCATGACTTCCAAGTCTTTTTCACATTCTGTATGATCAAGCTCTACTTCACCTAGTTTATAGCTTCGAGGGTTATTTTCATTACCAAGGACTAGTACCTTACACTTATCCACATTGAACTTTATCTGCCATTTTTCAGACCAAGACATTAATTTGTCCAAATCCTCCCTATTCAGATTTGACCCCATTATTGGAAACTCCGCTTTCTATTGGTAAGCTATGCCTATCCATGCTAGAACTTTACCTCCTATACCATGAGCTGCCACTTTTCTTAAGAGTCTCTTGTGAGGTACTCTGTCGAAGGCTTTACTAAAATGCAAATAAGCATTATCATATTCCTTATGTTCTATTGAAGAACGTCAGTAAGTTAGACAGGAACGACCTCTTGTGAACCCATGCCATTGACTTCTAATAATGTCAGTTATAATTGATTCTAATAACGTGCCTACTATAGATGTCAGGCTTACTGATTTGAGTATAGGAACCACATTAGCCATCTTTCACAAGTCTGGCGCAACACCAGTAAGGATGGACGCATTAAACACACTCATTAATGGCTGACTAAGTTCCATCTTTCATTCCTTAAGTTCCCTGGAAAACAACTCGTCGGGCCCTGGGGATTTATTTTGCTTCAGTTTGTCTATCTGTTTGATAATCATGTCCGTCGTGACAGTAATATTAGTTAATTTGAATTCATCAGGAATTTAATAATTGTTAATTTCTGGAATCTCATTTACATCTTCCTGTGTAAAAACTGACAAAAAATAGTCATTATATAAGGAACACATTTCCAGTTCGTTATCCGTCAGCTGTCCATTCCCAGTTTTCAGAGGTCCTGCTTTTTCCTTCACCTTCGTTCTATACACTTGAAAGAACTCCTTTGGATTTATCTTTGATTCATAAGCAACTCTAATTTCATGGTCACGTTTAGCCTTACTCAGCCCTGTAACAACTTCAGACAGTATTACCAAGGATGGCTCATCAGGGAAGTTAATGAATAGAAAAAGAAATAATAATTCACAAAGATAAACACTTTATTATATATTAATGCAAAGATAAAACATTGAAATATGAAGGTGTATCCTACTTGAAAGAAAAATGAAATGGAAAAATGACATTTGAATTCAACGCTAATATATACAGTTATACTGGGGTGTCTGGTGGAGGTTGACACCGTCTTGTAGAAATTGTAGCCGTTACTGATGATGTGGGGGGGGGGGGGGTCACAGGTGTTGGTGGCAACCTAAAGGCTAGTTCTTCACAGAGTCTATAGCCTTGAATAGTCAGTCCAGATGACAGGAACGCAGGTTCTTTACCACTGCAAAGATGAGGGGTAGTGTTCTGTACAATTAATCAGGTAGGTAGATCATGAATGACGTCTCATGGGCTGTTTCAGTCCGTCTCCTTCAACACTTCTCGTTGGTTGGCAGGTGACCCGATCTGTCATTCCAAGCTGGAAAGTGACAGGTTACCAACTGCTTAAGAAATCACTCTCCATGATAAGTGCAAGATACTTAAAAAAGGTGGTGATTATCTAAAAGTCTCATGTGGAGCTTAAAACTGAAAGGAGTAAGTTCATTATTGGTCAGAAGTGAAGCTTTCAACCAATATCCACTAGAACAGGAACAGAGTCTTTTACTTACAGTTGTGCTGGGAGCTGTGAGTCGAGTGATTACTGTTTGGTTGGAGCCCCACACATCACCTTTCGGGGTGGGGGGAAAAAAAGGGGGGAAGGGGATAGTGGGAGCTAGACTGACCCTACCTTAACAAGCAGCCGGCAATCAAACTATCGTTACCATATACTCGCTCGCTACTCCTATCTGTTGAACTTTTCCCTCACAATTCCCTTTTTTACTTCTTTTAAGCTGAACATATTGGTCAGTAAGGTTAGCCTCTCCTCTTCTGATGCGCCTATAAATTCCCCTTTTCTCCCTTAATAGATGCTTTAGCCTCCTGTTTACCCATTTGGGATCGTTATTATTAGACCTAATTTCTCTCTGGAGAATGTATATACTCTAGGCACGGTGTACATTATTAAGAAAAAAATCTTAAAAGCAGATCCCTCCGTAATCATAAGTATGATCATCGTCAATAAAATCATTAGCTAGATAACCCCAATCAAGATTACACAGGTGTTCCCCAAGTCCACTATAGTCGGCAGAACGAAAATCAGGGATTTTCTTACCGTATCATTATTCTTGCATTCCCAGTTAATGCTAAAAGTGATGGATTTGTGATCACTTAGGCCAAGTTCTTCAATAATCTCCAGATTATTTACGAGTGTTTCCTTATTTGACAAGACTAGGTCTAGCAAATTATTACCCCTGGTAGGCTCTGTTACACACTGCTTCAGAAAACAGTACTGAACTCCAGATTACCGGTCAAAGAAGTCCAGTCAATTTGACTAAAGCTAAAATCCCCTGCTATCACTATGTTACTGTGTCTAGAAACTTTAACAATTTCGTCCCAAAGAAGTCTCCCTCTATCATGATCCAAGCAAGGAAGTCGGTATATTAAACCTAGAATTAGTTTTTCTTGACCTTCTACAAACTCTACCCAAACAGATTCTGTTACTAGTACATCTATTTTTATACCTGTTTTTATGCAACAATTAATATTTTCTCGTACATATAATACAACTCCTCCTCCCTTCCCATTACATCTATCCACATGGAACAACTTAAACCCTTTAATATTACACTCAGCAATCATATCCCGACTCCTTAAATCATACCAGGTTTCAGTTAATGCAATGACATCAAAGTTCTCAGCACATGCTACCAAACGTAGTTCATTAATCTTATTTCTTGCATTACTCAATGACTGTTATTATTAAGATTCATATTATCAAAGCCTAAGTCAATATATCCATACTCATTATTTTTCATTTCTAAACCCATATCTCTAACTAATCTAAGTTTAAAGTCTTAACAACCCTCTCAACCGAGCTAGCAAGAAATCCCACACCTGTCCTGGATAGGTGAACCCCATCCCTGGCATACATGTCATTTCGGCCATAGAAGTTGTCCCAATTGTTAATGAATGGTACTGCATTATCCTTACAGTGTTCATCCAGCCAACAATTAATACCAATTGCTCTGGACAACCATTCATTTCCAACACCTCTTCTTGGCAAAATGCCACATATAACAGGGTGTTCCCCCCTTCTTCCTAATTATGTCTATTGCTGTCCTGAACCTTCTAACTAAATCTTCATTTCTACGCTTGCCTACGTCATTGCCTCCAGCATTGAGGCAGATAATAGGATTGATCCCATTACCGTTCATGTTGTCAAGCCGGCTAACAATATCCTCCATCCCAGTCCCAGGAAAGCAAACCCTCTGTCTCCTACTCCTATCCTTCAAGCAGAAGGCCCTATCTATATACTTAACCTGGCTATCCCCAACAACAATATTTTTACCTTGGTGTCGTTCATCGTGACGTTCCCAGTAGTTGACTCACATTCGTCGGGTAGCACGGAGAACACATTAGATGTTTCCACAACAGTTTTCACAGTCTCTTTCTTCTTCATCGTTTCTACCTTTCCATTCGTCTTCCTGATCATCAACTTCGTTCCATGCTGTCCAGGCACTGTCCAAGTTCCCTTCTTAACCTGAGGACTTACAACAGGAGGACTACTTCGAATCCTCTTGTTTTCCTCAGTCATTCGCCGTATCTCTATCATCGCTACTCTCAATTCCTCCTTAAGCTGCTTGTAAAGTTGCTCGATGGAGGGCATCTTGGTTCAGTCCACAGAGACACTAGACACGTCCTCACTGAGCTAAGTACAGGTTACCACGAAGACATTGTCACTGATACATTTAATCAGCAGTGTCTGGCAGCTACCGGGGTCGTGAAGTACTGCAGTCCTCCTACAAGCGCTTTAACTACCTTTATTTTGCACCAACTCTGCATGCACTCAGCACCACATGTACTCAAAGAAGAGAGTAGGTACGCACGCACTCACTGATAAAGCACGGTCTTCTCTACTTTATTAACACAATAAAGATACCCAAGAGGATAGAGTAGGTGTTAGGTAAGACACATATGCAACAGTTAGGTATCTTTATTTCGAAACGTTTCGCCTACACAGTAGGCTTCTTCAGTCGAGTACAGAAAAGTTGATAGAAGCAGAAGACGTGAAGACGATGTAATCAGTCCAACACCCTTGAAGTTTTGAGGTGGTCAGTCCCTGAGTCTGGAGAAGAATATTGTTCCATAGTCTTTTATACCATTTCGATGTTCATTCAGGATAGAGTAGTGCACAGAATCAGCACTCTCTCTAAAGGCATAGAATTACAAAAGATGTGATTAATGTGCAGAGCTGGAAGACAGGAATAAATAAAGAGGATATAAAGTACTAAAAATATCTAACCAAGACACGACTCGTGGAATGTTTTCAAGTTGGAAAAAATCGATTTAGAAAAGGTATAGGAAAGCAATGGTTTGATATTAGAGATGAGGATGAGTGGATCAGTGTGTCGAGTAGTGTCATTGACGCTAAAACCTTGGGTAGCTTTAATTAAAAATTGATCCGAGAAGTACATGAGTGGATGTGAGTTGGACTTGCCTTGCATGGGCCAGCAGACATGCTGCAGTGCTCCTCCTTTCTCATGTTCTTTATATTATTGTTGTTACTGTGTCACCCCTACTATGTCATTTTTACTGTGTTATTGTTATCGTAACCCATCGTCACTGAGTCAGTGTTAATCTATCATTCTTGTGTCATTGCTACTGTAACCCCTTGTAACTGTGTCAGGAGTTCCGTCATTGGTCGTATGTCACACACGAGCGTGAATATAAAAACATAAGAACATAAGAACGAAGGAACACTGCAGAAGGCCTACTGGCCCATGCGAGGCAGGTCCAAGTCTCCTACCGGCTTAAGCCAATGCATCCAACCTAGTCAGGTCAGGTCACATTGACTTAAGGGAGGAACACGGCAACCGACCTGGTAGCACAAGCTATCAGGTCTAACTCACACCCACCCACATCTACTCATGTATTTATCCAACCTATTTTTAAAGCTACACAACGTTCTGGCCTCTATAACGGTACTTGGGAGTTTGTTCCACTCATCCACAACTCTATTACCAAACCAGTACTTTCCTATATCCTTCCTGAATCTGAATTTTTCCAACTTAAAACCATTGCTGCGAGTCCTGTCTAGGCTAGATATTTTCAGCACACTATTTACATCCCCTTTATTTATTCCTGTCTTCCATTTATACACCTCAATCATATCCCCCCTAATTCTACGTCTTTCTAGAGAGTGCAGTTTCAGGGCCCTTAGTCTATCCTCATAGGGAAGGTTTCTGATACATGGGATCAACTTTGTCATCCTCCTTTGTACATTTTCCAGAGAATTTATATCCATTCTGTAATACGGTGACCAAAACTGTGCAGCATAATCTAAATGAGGCCTAACCAAGGATGTATAGAGTTGAAGAACAACCTGAGGACTCCTATTTTTTATGCTACTTGATATGAAGCCAAGGATTCTATTAGCTTTATTGCGAACACTTATGCACTGTTGTCTTGGTTTCAGATTACTGCTAACCAGAACTCCTAAATCTTTTTCGCAATCCGTAATATTAAGATCTACATTATTTAGTTTATATGTGGCATGGTTATTGTCCTGTCCAACATTTAGAACTTTGCATTTGTCTATATTAAACTGCATCTGCCACTTCTCCGACCACTGCATCAGTCTATTTAAATCTTCCTGGAGTGCTCGAATGTCCTCGTCAGAATGAATTCGACGGCCTATTTTGGTGTCATCGGCAAACTTGCCGATGTCGCTCTTTATGCCCTCATCTATGTCGTTTATGTAGATTGTGAACAGCAGGGGGCCCAACACTGACCCCTGTGGAACACCGCTCGTGACACTTCCCCACTCTGATTTCTCCCCATTTATGCAAACTCTCTGCTGCCTATTTGTCAACCATGCCTCTATCCAGGAAAAAATTTCTCCTCCTATTCCATGTGCTTTAATTTTCCTCAATAGTCTCTGATGTGGGACCCTGTCAAAAGCCTTACTGAAGTCCATATACACAATATCATATTCATTACCATGATCTACCTCCTCAAATACCTTAGTGAAAAAAGTTAATAAATTCGTAAGACAGGAACGCCCCTTTGTAAAACCATGCTGAGATTCGTTGATTAATTTATGCTTTTCAAGGTGGCTACGAACTGCCTCGGCAATTATTGATTCCATAAATTTTCCCACTATGGAGGTTAGGCTTATTGGTCTATAGTTCGAAGCTAAGGACCTGTCACCTGTTTTGAAAATAGGTATCACATTTGCCATTTTCCACTTATCTGGCACCATGCCGGTTTGTAGTGATATGTTGAAAAGATTAGCCAAAGGTGTGCTAAGCTCCTCTTTACATTCCTTTAGAACCCTTGCATACAGTTCATCAGGGCCTGGGGATTTGTTAAGTTTTAATTTATCTATTTGCCTAAGGACCATGTCACTTGTGACCCTAATAGTGCACAGTTTATTATCGTCCTGTTCTACATAATTTATCATTACTGGAATATCGCTGGTATCCTCCTGTGTAAAAACTGAGAGGAAGTATGTGTTAAAAATTCTACACATTTCCTTATCACTGTCAGTGAGCTGACCCGAGGAACTTTTGAGTGGGCCTATCTTGTCCCTGATCTTACTTCTGTATACCTGAAAGAATCCTTTTGGGTTAGTCTTCGATTCTCTTGCAACTTTAACCTCATAATCTCTTTTTGCACGCATATTCTGTATTATTTCTCGGATTCACATTTTGTTAAACGTTTCAATTTACAGTTTCAAAAGAATGAAACTGTTAGATTAAGCTGGAGGTTCAAACTAATGTAAATGTTTCAAAATTAAGGATTTCAAAGAGCACAAGTTATTGGCCCCGTGAGTATGAGGTACGCTTCACGCCCAGTAATTCTAGACCCAAGATGAAAATTAGACACATGTGCAACATTTGGGTGTCTTTATTGTAGACGAAATGTCTACAATAAAGATACCTAAATAACTGAAAAAGGCACAATACCGTCACTGGAACAATACACAAATAACCCGCACATAGAAGAGAGGAACTTACGACGACGTTTCGGTTCGACTTGGGCCATTTACAAAGTGTGACTTTGTAAATGGTCCAAGTCGGACCGAAACGTCGTCGTAACCTCCTCTCTTCTATGTGCGGGTTATTTGTGTAAGATACCCAAATGTTGCACGAAATGTCTACAATAAAGATATCCAAATGTTGCACATTACTAATTTTCATCTTGTCGGTATTGTATACCATTCATGTATAATCTAGCTCACGATTTATTGTGCTGCACACACAATAAATCGTGATACACTAGACGTGTATCCTTCAAGAGAGGTGCCTTGATTCAGGTGATGGACTATTGTTCGAAATAATTGAAGCTGCCCTTCTATTCCTTTGATCAAACTTGATTGCTTTCCATTTCCCTGGAGCTGCATGACCCTTACATGTTTATAAATTCCCTGCGAATATTACAATAATTAGATGGGTAGGTAGTATGCACGCTGTCAGTCATACGCTGACCCATAAATTTTGTACCTTTCAGTTTATAGGTTAAGAGCTGTCGTTCTAATCAGCACATATCAAAGTCGATCCCGGTCAGCACATCCCACCGACAACAGTCGAACGGCACCTGGGTATCTATTTTCTGCTTAAGTGAACAGGGGCAACAGATGTTAGGAGACTTATCCATACTTATCCACTCGTCAGAAACTGAATTCGGGTTGTGAGACGATGGTGATGTTCTCTGAACTACTTTAATACAACGAGTATTCAGTGCATCAATATTTTCGTCTTTACAGGGATTGAGAGACAAAGTAAAATAACATCTTAACGCTGTCAGGCGATAAACTGTAAGGTAGGTAAGCAAATTTTTTTTTCGCATATTTCAAAGATTTTTTTTATTAGTCCTGTGACAAATCAAAAAAATAAATGAAAAAAAAAACAAATGTTTAAAATCCATTTTATTATTTCAGCAGTTCAGGGAAAGCGCTAAACACACACATCATACCACGCCTCGGTACAGGTAGGTTAGTCAGGACGGATCCTGGACCGGGTCTACTCCATGCGGTGGAAGGGTGGAAAGCAGCTTCGATCCAGTGAAGAGTTTGGTAATTCCAATTCATTGGTTAAGGAGATCTTCACTGAGATCTACAGAGATCTACAGTCGCTAGTTTCCGGAAGACAATTTGGATATTGACGTCAAATATTACTTCAATGTTTTGTCTCGCTGATGAAATAAGACAGTAAGTGCAACTCCTCGATATCTTTATTATGGAATGTCTAATAATAAAGATAACTTAGTGTAGCATATGTGCCTTATTAACTTGTTGGTATTAAACCAATGATATAATGATGATTATCTGACACAGTAACATAGTGGAATCCTGGAACAGAGAATCTTTGGTCAAACTCAATTACTAATCTCTGGCCCACCTCACTGGCCTCACTCTCTTCCACGACAGGGTCTTGCCCACATGTGGCTCGGTCAACTTATCCATCTCTCTACAACTTCACTGCTAAAGCTTTTGCTCACCTAATGGGCCTAATTTATTTCCACTGGAGGGCCTCCCTAATATGTGAGAATGTCTTTAACTAATGCACCTTTCGATTTCTTCCATCGGCCCAGTTGAAAAGTAGCCGTCCTCAGTTGTCTAAATTAGACTGAAAAAAAGTAACTTTACGTCGACAGATCCGTGTCAGGACGTTGTCCTGAAGAATGTTGTAAGTAAATAAAGCCTTCTGTGCAGGCGAAAAGTCTAGCAATAAAGATTCAAGTGTTCCACATGTCTTATTCAACGAATTTCTGCATTTTATCATTCATTTAGTGATGCCTATCAAAATTACTTCTCAGTTTAGAATTTTTATACCGTGCATCCTCACGTTTTATGAAGTTCGTCACCAGAATTACTTATCAGTTGGACAGTAATTGCTTAATAATTCCACGAAAGTGATGCCAAAATAACTAGTGTTGAAAATATAAATTTATTACAATAAGAGTATTAGAGTGGTGCAATGGATAGCGTGCAGTGTGTAGAGCCCCAATAGTGAGCGGCCTCTAACGTCGTGACGTGCCTCGCCTGCCCTAGAAGTTTACTCAACTAGCTTATCCGTCTTAGAGCGGGACTAGTTTTTATGCTAGAAAAATATATGATTAAATCATAACTCTGTTATGAGGTTTGGTTAAAAATATACTTTTCCATAATAGAAAACCTGGTAAAGCTAGAAATGCTGTGACCATGATGAATAGCAAGAGATGAAGCTGCTTATTATTATTCTCTGCTTGATGGTGGGGTGAGAGTGTAAAAAAAAGATGAACACTGGTGGAGAGTAGTGCCTGCAGATGGTCGTGTGTGATACCGTGGTGACTGAAGTTAACGTGATGGCTAGTGCAAGCTTTTGTGTGTGTGTGTGTGTGTGTGTGTGTGTGTGTGTGTGTGTACTCACCTATTTGTGGTTGCTGGGGTCGAGTCTTAGCTCCTGGCCCCGCCTCTTCACTGGTTGCTACTGGGTCCTCTCTTTCCCTGCTCCATGAGCTTTATCAAACCTCGTCTTAAAACTATGTATGGATCCTGCCTCCACTACGTCACTTTCTAGGCTATTCCACTGCCTGACAACTCTATGACTGAAGAAATACTTCCTAATATCTCTCTGACTCATCTGTGTCTTCAACTTCCAATTGTGACCTCTTGTTTCTGTGTCCCCTCCCTGGAACATCCTGTCTTTGTCCACTTTGTCTTTTCCGCGCAGTATTTTATATGTTGTTATCATGTCTCCCCTGACCCTCCTGTCCTCCAGTGTCGTCAGGCCGATTTCTCTTAACCTTTCTTCATAGGACATTCCCCTTAGCTCTGGAACTAACCTTGTCGCAAGCCTTTGCACTTTCTCTAGTTTCTTGACATGCTTTATCAAGTGCGGGTTCCAAACAAGTGCTGCATACTCCAGTATGGGCCTAACGTACACAGAGTACAGTGTCTTGAACGATTCCTTACTAAGGTATCGGAACGCTGTTCTCAGGTTTGCCAGGCGCCCATATGCTGCAGCAGCAGTTATCTGGTTGATGTGTGCTTCCGGAGACATGCTCGGTGTTATACTCACCCTAAGATCTTTCTCCTTGAGCGAGGTTTGCAGTCTTTGGCCACCTAGCCTTTACTCCGTCTGCGGTCTTCTGTGCCCTTCCCCTATCTTCATAACTTAGTATTTGGCGGGATTGAATTCGAGAAGCCAGTTGCTGGACCAGGTGTCCAGTCTGTTCAGGTCTCTTTGAAGTCCTGCCCTGTCCTCATCTGGTTTAATTCTCTTCATTAACTTCACATCATCTGCTAACAGGGACACTTCTGAGTCTAACCCTTCCATCATGTTCACATATACCAAAAATAGCACCGGTCCTAAGACCGACCCCTGTGGGACCCCGCTCGTCACAGGTGCCCACTGTGATACATCATTGCGTACCATGACTCGTTGTTGCCTCCCTGTCAGGTATTCTCTGATCCGTTGCAGTGCCCTTCCTGTTATACGCGCCTGATGCTCTAGCTTCTGCACTAATCTCTTGTGAGGAACTGTGTCAAAGGCCTTCTTGCAGTCCAAGAAGATGCAATCAACCCACCCCTCTCTCTCATGTCTTCTCTTACTTCATCATAAAACTCTAGAAGGTTTGTGACACAGAATTTGCCTTCCATGAATCCGTGCTGGTTGGCGTTTATACTCTTGTTCCGTTCCAGGTGTTCCACCACTCTCCTCCTGATAATCTTCTCCATAACTTTGCACACTATACACGTCAATGACACAGGTCTATAGTTTAGTGCCTCTTTTCTGTCTCCTTTTTTTAAAAATGGGAACTACATTTGCCGTCTTCCATACCTCAGGTAGTTGCCCAGTTTCCAGGGACGTGTTGAAGATTGTGGTAAGTGGCATGCACAGCATGTCTGCTCCCTCTCTAAGAACCCACGGGGAGATGTTGTCCGGTCCCATTGCCTTTGAGGTATCGATGTCCATTAGCAGTCTCTTCACCTCCTCATCTGTATGTATGTCGTCCAACACTAGTTGGTATATTCCTTGCTGGTGTCCCCATCTGGTCTGTGACCCCAGAGTCCTTCCTGTCCCCACTGTAAATATTTCCTTGAATCTCATGTTGAGCTCCTCACATAACTCTTGATCGTTTCTTGTGAATTCTCCATCTTCTTTCCTCAGCCTTATCACCTGGTCTTTGACTGTTGTCTTCCTCCTAATGTGGTTATACAGCAGTTTCGGGTCAGATTTGACTTTCGATGCTATGTCGTTTTCGTACTATCGCTGGGCCTCCCTCCTTATCTGTGCGTACTCGTTTCTGGCTCTTCTACTAATCTCCTTATTTTCCTGGGTCCTTTGCCTCCTGTACCTTTTCCATTCTCTGGGGCACTTAGTGTTTGCCTCCATACACCTTCGGGTAAACCAAGGACTCGCTTTAGTCTTCCTATTATTTCTGTTTCCCTTGGGAACAAACCTTTCCTCTGCCTCCTTGCACTTTGTTGCTACATATTCCATCATCTCGTTTACTGATTTTCCTACCAGTTCTCTGTCCCACTGAACCTCCTGCAGGAAGTTCCTTATTCCTGTGTAGTCCCCCCGTTTATAGGAGGTCTGTGTGTGTGTGTATGTATGTGTGTGTGTGTGTACTCACCTAATTGTACTCACCTAATTGTGGTTGCA
Organism: Cherax quadricarinatus; assembly: GCF_038502225.1. Lineage (NCBI taxonomy): Eukaryota > Metazoa > Arthropoda > Malacostraca > Decapoda > Parastacidae > Cherax > Cherax quadricarinatus. The sequence continues at coordinate 17,716,331 of NC_091361.1, forward strand.
GGGGTCGAGACTCAGCTCCTGGCCCCGCCTCTTCACTGATCGCTACTGGATCCTCTCTCTCTCTGCTTCCTGTGCTTTGTCATACCTCTTCTTAAAACTATGTATGGTTCCTGCCTCCACAACTTCACTTGCTAGGCTATTCCACTTGCTGACAACTCTATGACCGAAGAAATACTTCCTAACATCCCTGTGACTCGTCTGAGTCTTCAGCTTCCAGTTGTGACCCCTTGTCCCTGTGTCCCCTCTCTGGAACATCCTATCTCTGTCCACCTTGTCTATTCCCCGCAGTATCTTGTATGTCGTTATCATGTCTCCCCTGACCCTTCTGTCCTCCAGTGTCGTCAGTCCGATTTCCCTTAACCTTTCCTCGTACGACATTCCCTTGAGCTCTGGGACTAGCCTTGTTGCAAACCTTTGTACTTTCTCTAACTTCTTGACGTGCTTGACCAGGTGTGGGTTCCAGACTGGTGCTGCATACTCCAGTATGGGCCTAACATACACAGTGTACAGTGTTTTGAACGCTTCCTTATTAAGGTATCGGAACGCTATTCTCAGGTTTGCCAGGCGCCCGTATGCTGCAGCGGTTATTTGGTTGATGTGTGCCTCCGGTGATGTGCTCGGTGTTATGGTCACCCCAAGGTCTTTCTCCCTGAGTGAGGTCTGTAGTCTTTGTCCACCTAGCCTATACTCTGTCTGCTGTCTTCTTTGCCCCTCCCCAATCTTCATGACTTTGCATTTGGCTGGATTGAATTCGAGAAGCCAGTTGCTGGACCACATGTCCAGCCCGTCCAGGTCTCTTTGCAGTCCTGCCTCATCCTCGTCCGATTTAATTCTTCTCATCAACTTCACGTCATCTGCGAACAGGGACACTTCAGAGTCTATTCCTTCCATCATGTCGTTCACATATATCAAAAATAGCACTGGTCCTAGAACTGACCCCTGTGGGACCCCGCTCGTAACAGGCGCCCACTGTGATACCTCTTCACGTACCATGACTCGTTGCTGCCTCCCTGTCAGGTATTCCCTTATCCATTGCAGTGCCCTCCCTTTTACGTGCGCCTGATCCTCCAGCTTCTGCACTAATCTCTTGTGGGGAACTGTCAAAGGCCTTCCTGCAGTCTAGGAAAACGCAATCTACCCACCCCTCTCTCTCGTGTCTTACTTCTGTTACCTTGTCATAAAACTCCAGGAGGTTTGTGATACAAGATTTGCCTTCCATGAACCCATGCTGGTTTTCATTTATAATCTTGTTCCTTTCCAGGTGTTCGACCACTCTCCTCCTGATAATCTTCTCCATGACTTTGCACACAATACATGTCAGAGACACAGGTCTGTAGTTTAGTGCCTCGTTTCTGTTTCCTTTCTTAAATATGGGGACTACATTAGCTGTCTTCCATTTCTCAGGTAGTTGCCCAGTTTCAAGGGATGTGTTGAATATTGTGGTTAGAGGCACGCACAGCATCTCTGCTCCTTCTCTAAGGACCCATGGGGAGATGTTGTCCGGTCCCATCGCCTTTGAGGTGTCAAGGTCACTTAAGAGCTTCTTCACCTCCTCCTCAGTTGTTCGTATGTCATCCAACACTTGTTGGTATATTCCCTCTTGATGTTCCCTTCTGTGCTGTCTTCCCACAGCCCTTCCTGTCTCTACTGTAAAAACTTCCTTAAATCTCCTGTTCAGCTCGTCACATACCTCCTGATCATTTCTTGTGAGTTCTCCACCTTCTGTCCTTAATCTGATCACCTGGTCTTTGACTGTTGTCTTCCTCCTGATGTGGCTATACAACAGTTTCGGGTCAGTCTTGATTCTCGATGCTATGTCATTTTCATACTGTCGCTGGGCCTCCCTCCTTACCTGTGCGTACTCATTCCTGGCTCTGCGACTGATCTCCCTATTTTCGTGTGTTCTCTGCCTTTTGTACTTTTTCCATTCTCTATTGCACTTTGTTTTTGCCTCCTTACACCGTCGGGTAAACCAGGGGCTCGTTCTGGTCTACCCGTTGTTACTGTTGCCCTTGGGAATAAACCTTTCCACTGCCTCCTTGCATTTTGTTGTTACATATTCCATCATTTCATTTACTGGCTTTCCTGCCAGTTCTCTGTCCCACTGGACCTCCCGCAGGAAGTTCTTCAACCCTATGTAGTCCCCTCTTTTATAGTCAGGCTTTTCCCATTCAACTCCTGTTATTCTCTCCACTTGCAGCTCTACTATGTATTCAAAGCACAGAACCACGTGGTCGCTAGCTCCTAGGGGACTCTCATACTTGATGTCCTCGATATCTGAGCTGCCCAGGGTGAACACAAGGTCCAATCTTGCTGGTTCATCCTCCCCTCTCACTCTGGTAGTGTCCTTAACATGTTGGTGCATGAGGTTTTCCAGCACCACGTCCAACATCCTGGCTCTCCATGTTTCGGGACCCCCATGTGGCTCCAGGTTTTCCCAGTCAATCTCCCTGTGGTTGAACTCCCCCATAACCAGCAACTTTGCTCTGCTGGAGTGAGCTCTTCTTCGTGTGTGTGTGTGTGTGTGTGTGTGTGTGTGTGTGTGTGTGTGTGTGTGTGTGTGTGTGTGTGTGTGTGTGTGTGTGTGTGTGTGTGTGTGTGTGTGTGTGTGTCTGTGTGTGTGTACGCACTCGCCTAATTGTGGTTGCAGGTGTCGGTTCATAGCCCCTGGCCCCGCATCTTCACTGGTCGCTATTAGGTCACACTCCTGCTCCATGAGGGGTATGAGGGTATGAACGGTATGCTAGGTAGTAGGAGTGTTTTATATATATTTATTTATACAAATTTCGTATATCTGCAGAGTACCTCGCTGTACAATATGACAGTTTTATTGTAGACACAAGTTACATATTCTCTGTTTTATTTCATACGTTATGTAGTCAGTCTCTCAGCCTGAGCTGGGCGACTTCAGTAGGGCGATTAGAATATCTTCAAAAATTCCACTGTGTTTAATAGGTACTGGAGTTATTGTAAAATGGGATTTACCAGCTCTCGGGAAGTGGTAAGTACCGGTGATTACTGTGCAGGTGGGAAATGATGGGGAAAAGGACGTTCGCGTCATGTAGGTAAGGGATTTTTGTACCTGTTACACTGAAGGATTTGCGGAATTGTTTATCTGAATGAAATGAGTATAATGTCGTGTGGACAATGAGAGAGATTTTTGTAGGGTGTAAGTGTATTTTATGGTGTGTACGGCGCTTGCCTTGTGGATGAAATACTGTGGTTTTATAGATGAAAGAGCGTGACTGGAGGGGCATTTACTAAAAACTAAAATTTATCTTAGTAAACGCACAAAAAGACAAGTGACAGTACATGCGAGTGACAGCGCACGCAAAAGGGAGCTAGAGAAATATAAAGCACTAGCTAAGCACGATATATTTTTTCTCAAAACAATAATGAACTGCAACACGAGGAGAGGTGGAACCAAAAGTAGGTGGGGAAGGATCACAAAATGAGGAAGAGAGCAGAATGTGGAGGATAGCAGAACAATGAAAGGAGTGGCAGATTAAGAAGAAAGGGACAGAAAAGGAAAGAGCGATAAAGCAGTTCAACTGACTAAGCAGCTAAAAAAAAAAAAAAACTCAACCGCATCCTGATGAAAATGATAGTAAGATGAAAGTAAAAGGACACAAGTGCAACTAATGTGACATTTTATTGTGGCAACGTTTCGCTCTCCAGGAGCTTTGTTAAGCCATTACAAACAATATGTATGTATAATGTTCGCCAAGACAGTAGTCCTGGCACGGGTCTCAATCTTGCGATGACCCGTCTCTGGCTCCCGAGGGAGAAAGGTTTCTACAATGATGCGACATATGCTGTTCAAGCACTCTTCTGGTCAGTTCAACTGGTGCATCTCATAAGCGACAACACCGTATGTACTCCTAACTGTGGACACTAGCGAGGAGGAGGATATGTCGTTATCACAGGTAACAGCTTATCTGGTTCGTTGATTCCATGGTACACTAGTGTGGCCGCAGTCATCTGTGGTTCCTCTTCGGGAGGGAATATCACTCCTAGTTGCCTGCGGAGTGTCTCAGTAACTTCGCACTCCAGAAGATAGTGTGTTAGGGGCCGCTGGACAACGTGCTGACAGTACTGGCACATCTCCTCAGCCTTGTCTACCATCATCTTGGCTGTGGGAAAGCCCAAACGAAGCCGATGGATGGCGGTACAAACAGTACATGGACACAGAGAATATATATAGCCTCAGAGTGAGGTGCAATACTAGTGGTAGTAGTAGTAGTAGCAGTGATATAAGTTGTAGTAGTAGTAGTAATACAATATGGTAGAACAATTAATTCGCACATGAGTAAAAGGATATAAAAGCTATTACATGGGTAACATAAAAATAGGTTAAACTAAGACACATGTGCAACATCTGGGTATCTTTATTGTAGACGTTTCGCCATCCAGTGGCTTTATCAATACAAATTCCATGACATAACTTGAAGATAGTAGAACTATATACAGAAAATGAGGTAATCAGTCCCTCAACCTTGGAGTTGGTGCGAAGAGCACCGTAGTCGTGTAGATTCTGAAGCAGAAGCAAGGAGCCTGGCGCTTATATAGTAACGTCAGGTGGAAAGGGGACGTGTAGCAGACGAGGGCATAGTCACTGGTAGGTGGGATTCCCCAGTGGAAGTAGGTCCTACCCAAAGAGATGGGTTAGTTGTAGTAGTAGTTGTCGTAGTCGTGAAGGTTATGTACATGTCCTCAGAATCAAGACTCCATGATGTTGCAGTGTACGACAAGTTGTACAAGAATGGCATGCAAAACCGACAAGATGAAACTAAGACACATGTGCAACATTTGGGTATCTTTATTGTAGACGTCTACGTGGCGAAACGTCTACAATAAAGATACCCAAATGTTGCACACGTGTCTTAGTTTCATCTTGTCGGTATTGCATACCATACTTGTACATAAAAATAGGTTAGACAAATATTTCTATTGGAGACAGGATAGAGAAGGTCTGTTTCAATGTTCATTCTCTGTAATGTGCTTGTGTAGTATTAACAGGAGAGACTATGTGATGGCAGGTTTACTGTTTTCAGGAGGATTCTTGCTAAGACTTCAGAGATGGTGAAGCTGCCTTTGTTTTGTTTAATTGTATTAGAAACAGCGATTAGTGGTACACATAGAGCCAAGGTGTGTCAGTGAAACTTTTTTTGACCAAAAAGAAACCCTCCCACAAGTGTGTCAAGTTGCAGCTGCAATCGCAACATTTCTGCACGTTATTGAACATCCAACACGTCAAGGAATGTAGTATAATCTGAGAGCACAGCTTACGTTCCTTAGCTTTAAATGTTGGCGTATGAATAATTTAAATACTAAGCAAATTTTCAAGATAATTTCACACACTACAGCTGTATTAGTTGAATTATTTCGGGCCACAATGATGTGCGATTTAAGGTTACCTCACTGTAGCCAAAAAAAAAAATCTGTTTTATACCATTCTCTTCTTTATTTACATGCGCATCTTTTCTTAAATAATAATTTACAAAATATGCACTAGGCTATGCTATACTTTGAAATAATTTCACTTTTTTTTAATAAAATGCTTTTGAAAAATGCCAAATATCTTTTCAAGAAATAAGACTATATTTACTTCGAATCCAGGCCTAGTTAAATAATATTAAAGTGACGTCAACTATATATACATAGAAGATGGTCTGCACACCCGTCTGTCCTTATCTTTGCCGTCTGTTCTCTATTGTCACTTGCGGCTCTGGACCTGTGATGCCACATAAGGCAACATAAGGTAAGCAGTGACACGTCACTTTTAAGAAAAATATGTGAGGAAAGGTGGTTAAGTAATGAATATGTTCTGCAATCTTTTTCAACCGCAGCGCAGAAGACAAAAAAAAGGCAAGTTTAGAGTAGTTTGACTTGTTGAGATCAGTGAAAGCGTTGCATGTCGATTGGAATGACAATGTCGGTGTTCCAGGAAGGCCAAGGTGCTGGGGAGGGGAGAGGAAGGTCTGGGGTGTTCCAGAAGGGCCAAGGTGCTGGGGAGGGGAGAGGAAGGTCTGGGGTGTTCCAGGAGCGCCAAGGTGCTGGGGAGTGGAGAGGAAAGTCTGGGGTGTTCCAGGAGGGCCAAGGTGCTGGTGAGGGGAGAGGAAGGTCTGGGGTGTTCCAGGAGGGCCAAGGTGCTGGGGAGGGAAGGAAGGTCACAGGGAGCTCAGGAGGGCCAAGGTGCTGGTGAGGGGAGAGGAAGGTCTGGGGTGTTCCAGGAGGGCCAAGGTGCTGGGGAGGGGAGAGGAAGGTCTGGGGTGTTCCAGGAGGGCCAAGGTGCTGGGGAGGGGAGAGGAAGGTCTGGGGTGTTCCAGGAGGGCCAAGGTGCTGGGGAGGGGGAGGAAGGTCTGGGGTGTTCCAGCAACACTGCAACACCCAGCAACACAACCACACCCAGCAACACTGCCACACCCAGCAACACTGCCACACCCAGCAACACAGCCACACCCAGCCAGCAACACAGCCACACCCAGCAACACAGCCAAACCCAGCAACACTGCCACACCCAGCAACACTGCCACACCCAGCAACACAGCCACACCCTGTAACACTGCCACACCCAGCAACACAGCCACACCCAGCAAAACTGCCACACCCAGCAACACTGCCACACCCAGCAACACTGCCGCACCCAGCAACACAGCCACACCCAGCCAGCAACACAGCCACACCCACCAACACAGCCAAACCCAGCAACACTGCAACACCCAGCAACACTGCAACACCCAGCAACACTGCAACACCCAGCAACACTGCAACACCCAGCAACACTGCAACATGTCAAGCAATCATTTAACACAAAACACAAGATAATCAACGTTATTAGCAACAGTTATTAAAAAGACGAGATTCTGGCATTTGTTTTATTTATGATTGTCATTACATTCACTGGGAAGAGCTAAACCCGCAGGGGGTATTAAGTCACCGACGTTGTGACACCTGAGATCATGGCACCCCGTCCCTCCCCCTACCCTACTACCCCTCCACCATCCCCCGTCCCTCCCACTACCCCACTACCCCTCCACCATCCCCCGTCCCTCCTGCCACTGCCTCCACCATCCCCGTCCCTCCTCTACCCTCCACCATCCCCATCCTCCTACCTCTTCCTCCACCCATCCCCGTCCCTCCCCTACCTGCCCCTCCACCCATCCCCCAATCCCTCCTCTACCCCTCCACCATCCCCGTCCCTCCCCTACCCCTGCCCCTCTGTCCCCCGTCCCTCCCCCTGCCTACCCTCCACCATCCCCGTCCTCCCCTACCCCACTACCCCTCACCATCCCCGTCCCTCCCTCTACCCCTCCACCATCCCCGTCCCTCCCCTACCCCTACCCTCCACCATCCCCATCCCTCCCCTACCCCCTACCCCTCCACCATCCCCATCCCTCCCTACCCAGCCACCCCTCCCCTACCCACTACCCCTCACCATCCCCGTCCCTCCCCTGCCACTACCCTCCACCATCCCCACGTCCTCCTCTGCCTCCACCATCCCCCGTCCCTCCCCTGCCCTGCCCTCCACCATCCCCTACCCCACTACCCCTCCACCATCCCCTACCCCTGCCTCCACCATCCCCGTCCTCCCCTGCACTGCCTCCACCATCCCGTCCTCCCCTGCCAAACCATCCACCATCCCGTCCTCCCCCTCTACCCTCCACCATCCCCGTCCTCCCTGCCCTCCACCATCCCCTGCCCCTGCCCCTCCACCATCCCTGCCCACTGCCCCTCACCATCCCCCGTCCCCTCCCCTGCCCCACTACCCCTCCATCATCCCCCGTCCCTCCCCTTACCCCACTACCCACCCACCATCCTGTCCCCCTCCCCTACCTACACCTCCCCTACCCCACTACACACCCCTACCCCTACCCACCTCCACCATCCGTCTCCCCTACCCCACTACCCCTCCACCATCCCCGTCCTCCCCTCCCCACTGCCCTCCACCATCCCCGTCCCTCCCCTACCCCCTGCCTCACCCATCCCCCGTCCTCCCCTACCCCCTGCCATCCCCGTCCTCCCCCTACCCCCACTGCCCACCCTCCTGTCCCGTCCCTCCCCTGCCTCACTACCCCTCCATTATCCCCGTCCTCCCACTCCCCAACCCCTCCACCATCCCCGTCCCTCCCCTACCTCACTACCTCCGTATCCCCCATCCCCTCCCCTACCCCTACCCCTCCACCATCCCCATCCCTCCCCTACCCCACTACCTCCATCCCCATCCCTCCCCTACCCCCTGCCCTACCATCTCCGTCCCTCCTACTCACTGCCCCACTAATATCCATCAAACCCCATCCCTCCCTACCCCCTGCCCCTCCATCAACCCCCGGCCTCCTACCCCACTACCCTCCATCGGCCCCGTCCCTCCACCTGCCTCACTACCCCTCCACCATCCCCGTCCCTCCCCCTCCCCCACTACCCCTCCACCATCCCCCGTCCCTCCTCACCCTCCACCATCCCCCGTCCTCCCCTACCCACTCGCCCTCCACCATCCCCGTCCCTCCCCTACCCCACTACCTACCATCCCCGTCCTCCCCTGCCCCCTGCCTCCACCATCCCATCCCTCCCCTACCTCACTACCCCTCCGTATCCCCGTCCCTCCCCCTCCCCCTGCCTCACCATCCCCGTCCACTCCCCTACCTACTGCCCACTCCATTATCCCCGTCCTCCCTACCCTACCTCACCATCCCCGTCCTCCCTACCCCTACCCTCCTGTCCCCGTCCATCCCCTACACACTACCCCTCCACCATCCCCCGTCCCTCCCCTGCCCACTACCCCTCCATCAAACCCGTCCTCCCCTACCATACTACCCCTCCATCAACCCCCGACCCTCCACTACCCCTCCATCAACCCCGTCCCTCCACACCCTACCCCTCCCACCATCCCCCGTCCTCCCCTACCCCACTACCCCTCCATCAGCCCCCCGACCCTCCCCCCTGCCCCTACCCCTCCATCATCACGTCCCTCCCCCTACCCACTACCCTCCACCATCCCCGTCCTCCTCTACCCCTCCATCATCCCCCGTCCTTCCCCTGCCCCTGCCCTCCATCATCCCCGTCCCCTTCTCCTACCCTACACCTCCATCATCCCTGTCCCTCCTGCCCCACTACCCTCCACCGTCCCTGTCCTCCCCTGCCCCTCCTCCCCTACCCTCTCTGCCTCCCCTACCCCTGCCTCCACCATCCGTCCCTCCCCTACCCCACTGCCTTCCTGTCCCCGTCCTCCCCCTCCCCACTACCTCTGTCCCCAGTCCACTCCTGCCCCTCCACCATCCCCGTCCCTCCCCTACCCCTGCCTCCACCATCCCCCGTCCCTCCCACTACCCCAATACCCCTCCCCCCTGCCCCACTGCCCCTCCACCATCCCCTGCCCCTGCCCCTCCACCCATCCCCCGTCCCTCCCCTACACTACCCTCCACCATCCCCGTCCTCCCCTGGAACTACCCATCCACCATCCCCGTCCTCTCCTCTACCCCTCACCATCCCCCGTCCACTCCCCTACCTCCACCCATCCCCTACCCCTACCCCTCACCATCCCTACCCCACTACCTCCACCATCCCCGTCCTCCCCTGCCCACTACCCCTCATCATCCCCGTCCTCCTTACCCCACTACCCCTCCCACCATCCCTGTCCTCACCTACCTCCCCTACCTTCCCACCTCCCCTACCCCACTACCCCTCCACCATCCCCGTCTCCCCTGCCCACTACCCCTCCTGTCCCCGTCCCTCCCCTCCCCACTGCCTCCACCATCCCCCACGTCCCTCCCCCTACCCCACTACCCCTCCACCATCCCCCGTCCCTCCCCCTGCCCCTGCCACCACCACCATCCCCGTCCCTCCCCCCTACCCCTACCCCTCCACCATCCCGTCCCTCCCCTACCACTACCCCTCCATTTATCCCCCGTCCTCCCCTACCCCACTACCCCTACCTCCCCGTCCACTCCCCCTGCCCCACTGCCCCTCCATCCCCGTCCTCCTACCTACTACCTACCACCATCCCCGGCTCCCTCCTACCTCACTACCCCACTAACCCTCCATCAAGCCCCATCTCCTACCCACTACCCCTCCATCAGCCCCCGACCTCCCCTGCCCCACTACCCCTCCATCAGCCCGTCCCTCCCCTCTTTCTTTCCCCTCCTGTCCCCCGTCCTCCTCTGCCCTCCACCATCCCCCCGTCCTCCCCTACCCCACTACCCTCCTGTCCCCGTGCCTCCCCTACCCCACTGCCCTTCACCACCATCCCCCGTCCTCCCCTACCCCCTACCCCTCCACCATCCCCCGTCCCTCCCTACCTCCTGCCCCTCCATTATCCCCCGTCCTCCCCCTCCCCCACTACCTCCACCATCCCCGTCCCTCCCCCCTGCCCTCCATTATCCGTCCCTCCCCTGCCCCACTGCCCTCCACCCATGCAGTCTCCCTGCCCCTGCCCTCACCATCCCCGTCCATCCCCTACCCTACCCCTCCACCATCTGTCCCTCCTCCTACCCCTACCCCTCCATCAAACCCCGTCCTCCTACCCCTACCCCCCTCCATCAACTGGCCCTCCCCTACCCACTACCCCTCCATCAGCCCCCTCCCTCCCCCCCACTACCCCTCTCCATCCCCGTCTCCCCTACCCCTCCACCCCTCCATCAACCCCAAACCACTCCCCTACCCCTACCCCTCCATCAACCCCGTCCCTCCCTACACTACCCCTCCACCATCCCCATCCCTCCTCTACCCTCCATCATCCCCGTCCCTTCCCCCTACCCACTACCCCCCTCCATCATCCCCGTCCCTTCCCCTGCCCCTACCTCCATCGTCCCCGTCCTCCTTGCCCACTGCCCCTCCACCATCCCTGTCCTCCCCTACTACACTCACACTCCCCTGCCCCTGCACCTCCTACACTGCCTCCCCTACACTGCCCTCCACATCCCCATCCCTCCCCTACCCCACTGCCCCTCCACCATCCCCGTCCCTCCCCTACCCCACTGCCTACCACCTCCCCGTCCCTCCCCCTACCCCCACTACCCCTCCACCATCCCCATCCTCCCCTACCTCCCACTACCCCTCCATTATCCCCATCCCTCCCTCCCCCACAACCCCTCCACCATCCCCATCCTCCCCACCTCACTACCTCCATTATCCCCATCCCTCCCCTGCCCGACTACCCCTCACCATCCCCGTCCCTCCCCTACCCCACACTACCCTACCACCATCCCCGTCCTCCCCTACCTCACTGCCCACTAACCTCCATCAAACCCCATCCTCCTACCCCAATGCCCCTCCATCAACCCCGACCTCCCCTGCCCCACACCCCTCCGCATCAACCGTCCCTCCACCTGCCTCACTGCCTCACCTTTCCCCGTCCTCCTCCCCACTGCCTCCACTGCATCCCCCGTCCCTCCTCTACCCTCCTGCATCCCCCGTCCCTCCCTGCCCCACTGCCCCTCCACCATCCCGGTCCTCCCCTCCCACTGCCCTACCCACCATCCCCATCCTCCCCTGCCCTCACTACTCCTCACCATCCCCGTCCCTCCCCTACCTCTTTCACCTCCATTATCCCCGTCCCTCCCCCTACCCCACTACCCCTCCACCATCCCCCGTCCCTCCCCCCTACCCCACTACCCCTCCACCATCCCCCGTCCCTCCCCCTACCCCACTACCCCTCCATCATCCGCCGTGCCCCCCCCTACCCCACTACCCCTCCATCAACCCCCGTCCCTCCCTCTACCCCACTACCCCTCCATCAACCCTCGTCCCTCCCCCTACCCCACAACCCCTCCATCAACCCCCGTCCCTCCCCCTACCCCACTACCCCTCCACCATCCCCCGTCCCTCCCCCTACCCCACTACCCTACCACCGTCCCCCGTCCCTCCCCCTACCCCACTACCCCCCTCCACCATCCCCCGTCCCTCCCCCCTACCATCATCCCCGTCCCTTCCCCTGCCCACTACCCTCCACCGTCCCCCGTCCCTCCCCCTACCCCACTACCCTTCCACCATCCCCCGTCCCTCCCCCTACCCCACTACCCTCCACCATCCCCCGTCCCTCCCCCTACCCCACTACCCCTTCCACCATCCCCCGTCCCTCCCCCTACCCCACTACCCTACCACCATCCCCCGTCCCTCCCCCTACCCCACTACCCCTCCACCATCCCCCGTCCCTCCCCCTACCCACTACCCCTCCACCATCCCCCGTCCCTCCCCCTACCCCACTACCCCTCCACCATCCCCCGTCCCTCCCCTACCCCTCCACCATCCCCCGTCCCTCCCCTTACCCCACTACCCCTCCACCATCCCCCGTCCCTCCCCTTACCCCACTACCCTCCACCATCCCCCGTCCCTCCCCCTACCCCCCACTACCCCCTCCACCATCCCCCGTCGCTCCCCCTACCCCACTACCCCTCCACCAACCCCTGTCCCTCCCCCTACCCCACTACCCCTCCACCAACCCCCGTCCCTGCCCCTACCCCACTACTCCTCCACCAACCCTCGTCCCTCTCCCTACCCCACTACCCCTCCACCAACCCCTGTCCCTCCCCCTACCCCACTACCCCTCCACCAACCCCCGGCCCTCCCCCTACCCCACTACCCCTCCACCAACCCCCGTCCCTTCCCCTACCCCACTACCGCTCCACCATCCCCCGGCCCTCCCACTACCCCTCCACCATCCCCCGTCCCTCCCCCTACCCCACTACCCCTCCACCATCCCCCGTCCCTCCCCCTACCCCACTACCCCTCCACCATCCCCCGTCCCTCCCCCTACCCCACTACCCCTCCACCATCCCCCGTCCCTCCCCCTACCCCACTACCCCTCCATGAACCCCCGTCCCTCCTCCTACCCCACTACCCCTCCATCAATCCCCGTCCCTCCCCCTACCCCACTACCCCTCCATCATCCCTCGTCCCTCCCCCTACCACACAACCCCACCACCAACCCCCGTCCCTCCCCCTACCCCACTAACCCTCCATCAAACCCCATCCCTCCCCTACCCCACTACCCTACCACCATCCCCCGTCCCTCCCCCTACCCCACTACCCCTCCACCATCCCCCGTCCCTCCCCCTACCCCACTACCCCTCCACCATCCCCCGTCCCTCCCCCTACCCCACTACCCTTCCTCCATCCCCCGTCCCTCCCCCTACCCCACTACCCTACCACCATCTCCCGTCCCTCCCCCGACCCCACTACCCCTCCACCATCCCCCGTCCCTCCCCCTACCTCACTACCCCTCCACCATCCCCCGTCCCTCCCCCTCCCCCACTACCCCTCCACCATCCCCCGTCCCTCCCTCTACCCCTCCACCATCCCCCGTCCCTCCCCCTACCCCACAACCCCTCCACCATCCCCCGTCCCTCCCCCTACCCCACTACTCCTCCACCATCCCCCGTCCCTTCCCCTACCCCACTACCCCTCCACCATCCCCCGTCCCTCCCCCTACCCCACTACCCCTCAACCAACCCCTGTCCCTCCCCCTACCCCACTACCCCTCCACCAACCCCAGTCCCTCCCCCAACCCCACTACCCCTCCACCAACGCCCGTCCCTTCCCCTACCCCACTAACCCTCCACCATCCCCCGTCCCTCCCCCTACCCCACTACCCCTCCACCATCCCCCGTCCCTCCCCCTACACCACTACCCCTCCACCATCCCCCGTCCCTCCCCCTACCCCACTACCCCTCCATCATCCCCCGTCCCTCCCCTTACCCCACTACCTCTCCATCAACCCCCGTCCCTCCCCCTACCCCACTACCCCTCCATCATCCCCCGTCCCTCCCCCTACCCCACAACCCCTCCATCAACCCCCGTCCCTCCCCCTACCCCACTACCCCTCCACCATCCCCCGTCCCTCCCCCTACCCCACTACCCTACCACCGTCCCCCGTCCCTCCCACTACCCCACTACCCCTCCGCCATCCCCCGTCCCTCCCCCTACCCCACTACCCCTCCACCATCCCCCGTCCCTCCCCCTACCCCACTACCCTTCCACCATCCCCCGTCCCTCCCCCTACCCCACTTCCCCTCCATCCCCCGTCCCTTCCCCTACCCCACTACCCCTCCACCATCCCCTGTCCCTCCCCCTACCCCACTACCCCTCCACCATCCTCCGGCCCTCCCCCTACCCCACTACCCCTCCACCAACCCCCGTCCCTCCCCCTACCCACTACCCCTCCACCATCCCCCGTCCCTCACCCTACCCCACTACCCTTCCACCAACCCCCGTCCCTTCCCCTACCCCACTACCCCTCCACCATCCCCCGTCCCTCCCCCTACCCCACTACCCCTCCACCATCCCCAGTCCCACCCCCTACCCCACTACCCCTCCACCATCCCCCATCCCTTCCCCTACCCCACTACCCCTCCACCATCCTCCGTCCCTCCCTCTACCCTACTACCCCTCTACCATCCCCCGTCCCTCCCCCTACCCCACTACCCCTACCCCACTACCCCTCCACCATCCCCCTACCCCACTACCCCTCCACCATTCCCCGTCCCTCCCCCTACCCCACTAGCCCACCACCATCCCCCGTACCTCCCCCTACCCCACTACCCGTCCATCAACTCCCGTCCCTCCCCCTACCCCACTACCCCTCCATCAACCCCCGACCCTCCCCCTACCTCACTACCCCTCCATAAACCCCCGACCCTCCCCCTACCCCACAACCTCTCCATCAACCCCTGTCCCTCCCCCTACCCCACTACCCCTCCATCAACCCCCGTTCCTACCCCTATCCCACTACCCCTCCAACCCCCGTCCCTCCCCCTACCCCACTATCCCTCCATCAAGCCCCGTCCCTCCCCTACCCCACTACCCCGCCATCAACCCCTGTTCCTACCCCTACCCCCACTACCCCTCCATCAACCCCCGTCCCTACCCTACTACTAGTCTATCTACCCCCGTCCCTACCCCACTACCCCTCCATCTACCCCTCCATCACCCACTACCTCTCCATCTACTCCCTTCCCCTTCATCTACCTCCCCTCTCTCTCTCATTACACCTCCATCTACCCCCTCCAACTCTCATAACCCTTCCATCTACCCCCTCCCGCTCCCACTACTCCCAAAAAAGTACGTCTCCAAGGGTCACCCAGTAAAGGGGACCCTCCTTGACAGCTCACCCAGTAAAGGGAACCCTCCTTGACAGCTCACCCAGTAAAGTGGCCCCTTCTTGAGAGCTCACCCAGTAAAGGGGACCCTCCTTGACAGCTCACCCAGTAAAGGGGGCCATCCTTGACAGCTCACCCAGTAAAGGGGGCCATCCTTGACAGCTCACCCAGTAAAGGGGACCCTCCTTGACAGCTCACCCAGTAAAGGGGACCCTCCTTGACAGCTCACCCAGTAAAGGGAACCCTCCTTGACAGCTCACCCAGTAAAGTGGCCCCTTCTTGAGAGCTCACCCAGTAAAGGGGACCCTCCTTGACAGCTCACCCAGTAAAGGGGGCCATCCTTGACAGCTCACGCAGTAAAGGGGGCCATCCTTGACAGCTCACGCAGTGAAGGGGGCCATCCTTGACATCTCACCCGGTAAAGGGGGCCCTCCTTGACAGCTCAAACAGTAAAGGGGGCCATCCTTCACAACTCACCCAGTAAAGGGGGCCATCCTTGACAGCTCACTCAGTAAAGGGGACCCTCCTTGACAGCTCACCCAGTAAAGGGGACCCTCCTTGACAGCTCACCCAGTAAAGGGGACCCTCATTGACAGCTCACCCAGTAAAGAGGACCCTCATTGACAGCTCACCCAGTAAAGGGGGCCATCCTTGACAGCTCACCCAGTAAAGGGGGCCATCCTTGACAGCTCACCCGGTAAAAGGGGCCCTCCTTGACAGCTCACCCAGTAAAGGGGGCCATCCTTGACAGCTCACCCGGTAAATGGGGCCATCCTTGACAGCTCACCTGTTAAAGGGGGCCCTCCTTGACAGTTCACTCGGTAAAGAGGGCCATCCTTGACAGCTCACCCGGTAAAGGGGGCCCTCCTTGACAGCTCACTCGGTAAAGGGGGCCCTCCTTGACAGTTCACCCAGCAAAGGGGCCATCCTTGACAGCTCACCCGGTAAAGGGGGCCCTCCTTGACAGCTCACTCGTTAAAGGGGGTCATCCTTGACAGCTCACTCGATAAAGGGGCCCTCCTTGACAGCTCTCCCAGTAAAGGGGGCCTTGACAGCTCACACAATAAAATGGGCCCTCCTAGATAGCTCACAGAGTAAAGAGGGTCCTCCTTGACAGTTCACCCAGTAAAGGGGCCCTCCTTGACAGCTTACCCAGTAAAGAGGGTCTTGACAGCTCACGCAATAAAATGGGCCCTTCTTGACAGCTCACGCAATAAAAAGGGCCCTCCTAGATAGCTCACAGAGTAAAGAGGGTCCTCCTTGACAGCTCACCCAGTAAAGGGGGATTCTCCTTGAGAGCTCACTCGGTAAAGGGGGCCCTCCTTGACAACTCACCCGGTAAAGGGGACCCTTCTTGACAGCTCACCCGGTAAAGGGGGCCCTCCTTGACAACTCACCCGGTAAAGGGGACTCTCCTTGACAGCTCACTTGGTAAAGGGGATTCTCCTTGACAGCTCACCCGGTAAAGGGGCCCTCCTTGACAGCACACCCAGGGAAAGGTATCCCCGAACTCACCCACCCCAGTGAAAGGATCCACACCCAGATCCACAGATAGGCCTGGTCGCGGATTGGGCCGCAGGGGTCGTTGCCCCCACAAACGACCCCCAGGTTCGCTGAAACTTCATGTCAGATCCGTAGATGCAAAAGGGCTTGCTCAGCCTAATATCAGATCTTCTAAGATTGCCCTGCTGCGCCCTTCAGTATGTGATGGCAACACAAGCCGCTTGGAAAAAAAAAATAGTTCTCGGCTGGTAGAAGACTGTGACAATGTAAGACATTCTTTACTTTTTTTAATATAATGAGCTGAACCCGTAAATCTAACTCAGCTCAAGAAGTGGTAGAGGTCAGAGACTCAGTGAACTGAGACAGCGTCATCAAGGTGGCTAAGTTGTGTTGCGTAGTGGCCAGTGTTGTGTTGCATATTGACGAGTGTTGTGTTGCGTAATGACGAGTGTTGTGTAGTTATATCTACTAACACACCTGTGGCTTTATCAGACCAATACAAGGACAAAACAATGAATGTATAAGAGGAGGTAATCAGTTCCATACCCCAGACGACTGTACAGGATGAGGTAGTCAGTCCCTCAGTCTACGAGTAAGTGTTCGATACGGTTGTGACAGTTACTGGTTGGTGATATATCTACAAAACAGATACCCAAGTGTTGCATGCGTGTGTAATCTATCAACATGTGGCGTTACAGACTGCAGTGTCTTCCAACAGAGATGGAAAGGTAGTAGCTGTTTACCCCATGACGTACCATGACTGCAGTAGCTGTTTACCCCATGACGGACCATGACTGCAGTAGCAGTTTACCCCATGATGTACCATGACTGCAGTAGCAGTTTACCCCATGACGTACCATGACTGCAGTAGCTGTTTACCCCATGACGGACCATGACTGCAGTAGCAGTTTACCCCATGATGTACCATGACTGCAGTAGCTGTTTACCCCATGACGGACCATGACTGCAGTAGCAGTTTACCCCATGATGTACCATGACTGCAGTAGCTATTTACCCCATGACGTACCATGACTGCAGTAGCAGTTTACCCCATGACGTACCATGACTGCAGTAGCTATTTACCCCATGACGGACCATGACTGCAGTAGCAGTTTACCCCATGACGTACCATGACTGCAGTAGCTGTTTACCCCATGACGGACCATGACTGCAGTAGCAGTTTACCCCATGATGTACCATGACTGCAGTAGCTGTTTACCCCATGACGGACCATGACTGCAGCAGTTGTTTACCCCATGACGGACCATGACTGCAGTAGCTGTTTACCCCATGACGGACCATGACTGCAGTAACTGTTTACCCCATGACGGACCATGACTGCAGTAGCTGTTTACCCCATGACGGACCATGACTGCAGTAGCAGTTTACCCCATGACGTACCATGACTGCAGTAGCTGTTTACCCCATGACGTACTATGACTGCAGTAGCTGTTTACCCCATGACGGACCATGACTGCAGTAGCAGTTTACCCCATGACAGACCATGACTGCAGTAGCTGCTTACCCCATGACGGACCATGACTGCAGTAACTGTTTACCCCATGACGTACCATGACTGCAGTAGCTGTTTACCCCAAGACGGACCACGACTGCAGTAGCTGTTTACCCCATGACGGACCATGACTGCAGTAGCTGTTTACCCCATGACGGACCATGACTGCAGTAGCTGTTTACCCCAAGACGGACCACGACTGCAGTAGCTGTTTACCCCATGACGGACCATGACTGCAGTAGCTGTTTACCCCATGACGGACCATGACTGCAGTAGCTGTTTACCCCAAGACGGACCACGACTGCAGTAGCTGTTTACCCCATGACGGACCATGACTGCAGTAACTGTTTACCCCATGACGTACCATGACTGCAGTAGCAGTTTACCCCATGACAGACCATGACTGCAGTAGCTGCTTACCCCATGACGGACCATGACTGCAGTAACTGTTTACCCCATGACGGACCATGACTGCAGTAGCTGTTTACCCCAAGACGGACCACGACTGCAGTAGCTGTTTACCCCATGACGGACCATGACTGCAGTAGCTGTTTACCCCATGACGGACCATGACTGCAGTAGCTGTTTACCCATGACGGACCATGACTGCAGTAGCTGTTTACCCCATGACGTACCATGACTGCAGTAGCTGTTTACCCCAAGACGGACCACGACTGCTGTAGCTGTTTACCCCATGACGGACCATGACTGCAGTAGCTGTTTACCCCATGACGGACCATGACTGCAGCAGTTGTTTACCCCATGACGGACCATGACTGCAGTAGCTGTTTACCCCATGACGGACCATGACTGCAGTAGCTGTTTACCCCATGACGGACCATGACTGCGCAACTACTGGTCTCACTCTGGCAGTAAATGACGTTTATTTGATACGATGTACATGAAGACCATTCTTTTTGTTACAAATGTTAATGACATTTCTAACTCATATTAGTTTTAAAGGCAAGGCATTAGCATAATATGTCAATAAAAGAGAGTAAATTTGCTCAACTTTTATTTCGTCCGCATCGCCTCATTCTTGAGAACATCTCGACAATAGCATCGTCTGTATTCCTGGCGGCTTGATGGGAAGATTAGCTTCTAAACGCACTTCAAAATAGAATATTAGTGCCTATGAGTACAGAACATATTGTATAAAAGGAATCTAAGCAATGGTTTCATTAATTAAAGCCCCATTTATATGAAACTAAGTGAAAGTTATTTATGTATATATGATACAATCACAGCTACCTTTGGTATATTCCACTTACTGAGGGGTCAAGGGAGGTCAGTGTAGCCTGACAGTTAACGGCCAGTACACTTCGGACTGTGTGTTGGAAGACACCACAGTGGCCGACACTGCAAGGCAGAGGCTCTCTCACTCTCTCTCGCCAGTCATACTGCCAGCAGCCCCATTCAGCGGGTCATCATTTAATTTAGACGCGTGTCACAGGATTTTCCCCGGTGAATAAATCAACAACAGCTGACTGCCACTTCAGATTTAACCCTTCAATGAATCTCTGCCGACTTATGTCCTGTACTTAACATCTGTGTTCCAGCCGTCTCTGTCACTCCGGGGGAGGGGGAAGGGAACAGTGATTTTTTTAAGGGGGGGGGGGGTGAGGAGCATTTAAAAATCTTAAAGGTAACTAAATAATAGTGAGTGAAAAATTATATACTTATTACTACCCTTATTCTCACGATTCCACTATTAGAGAGAGAAAGAGAGAGAGAACACTTAACCAAGAGATCATGTAGACCTTTAGCCTTCAGATACAAGTCTGATCACATTATCCGAAGAAAAAGAGTTTTATTATCAGACAAAGTTACCTTATAATACTATTCCGTCAATGAAATGAGATGGTAAAATAAATTTGATGGCATTTATTGATTACTAACATATTAAAATCTGAGTTGATCAAATTCTAGTAAGCATTGATATTACACACATCGCAATGAGCAGAAGCCTTGTATCCAATATTTGTGTCTTCCATTTTTTTTTTTCCAGCTTTCAACTTCAGCAGATGACCAACCCCTTGGGACCTATTTGTAATGGAAGGCGAGCAGGTAAAGGATATAAAAATAAAAATGTCAGTATATCGTCCCTTGCCACGTACCGAACCAGGAAAGTTTCGGTCGTACCCCAGGCCTCTGTCCATAGTTATACATCACTGGGGAAACAGGATTTCAACGTTTTCTGTGGATCGAGAAGAATAAATCCTGTACTCAATGAATGTTTTCAATAAATAAGTAGTGTTATTCCGACAAGCTTCTAACTAGGACACAGTTATAAATAAAACTGGGAAATTGACACAGTTCACAAACAATCCAAGCTATTTTTTTTCTGTAGAAAAACTTTGAAAGTTTTATGACCATCAGAAAATATATTCTCAAATTCCTTCGTTATTAGCATATTGACGTACACACAAATAAGAACAGAAATAACTGTTTAAAATTAGATCAATTTTGATTTAGAAAGGAGGTAGGTAAGTACTGGTTTTCAAGGTTGTTGATGCGTGGATGCAGTGGCGACCTGCACTTAACTCTGTGAAGAAGTTACTTGTGTGCTCCCGTGGACTGAACCAAGATGCCCTTCATCGAGCAACTTTACCAGCAGCTTAAAGAAGAATTGAGGGTAGCGAAGATGGAGATACGGCGATTGACTGAGGAAAACAAGAGGATTCGTAGTAGTCCTCCTGTTTTGAGTCCTCAGGTCAAGAAGGGAAACTGGTCAGTGGCTGGACAGCAGGGAACAAAGTTGACGATCAAGAAGACGAATGGAAAGATAGAAACGATGAAGAAAAAAGAGACTGTGTGGAAACTGTTGTGGAAACATCTAATAGATTCTCAGTGCTACCCGACGAATGTTAGTCGACTACTGGGAACGTCACGACGAACGACACCAAGGAAGGTAAGAATATTGTTGTCGTTGGGGATAGCCAGGTTAGATACATGGATAGGGCGTTCTGCTTGAAGGACAGGAGTAGGAGACAGAGGGTTTGCTTTCCTGGGGCTGGGATGAAGGATATTGTTAGCCATCTGGATGACATCATGAGAGGTAATGGGAGAAATCCTATTATCTGTCTCAGTGCTGGAGGCAACGATGTTGGCAGACGTAGGAGTGAGGACCTGATTAGCAGGAATAAGTCAGCAATAGAGATAATTAGGAGGAAGGGTGGGAACCCTGTCATATGTGGTATTTTGCCAAGGAGAGGAGTTGGAAACGAATGGTTGTCCAGGGCAATTGGTGTCAATTGCTGGCTGGACAAATACTGTAAGGAAAATGTGGTAACATTCATTGACAACTGGGACCTCTTCTATGACAGAAATGACATGTATGCCAGGGATGGGGTTCACTTATCTAGGTCTGGGGTGGGAGCACTGGCAACTGCAGTGGAGGGAGGTGTTAGGACTTTAAACTAGGAATAGTTAGTGGTATGGGTTTTGGCGGGAAAACAGTGAAGTCCCAGTGTAGTAATATGAGTACTAGGAGAACTAGTAATAGGTATAATGAGGTGGATATTGGAAAGCCAATGACACTAGGCGACAAGGACAGTAATAGGTTTAGTGGAAAAACAGAAATGAGTAGGAAGGGTAAAGAAAAAGGAGAGTCTTTAAATATACATTATGCTAATTCCCGTAGTGCTAGGAATAAGATGAGCCAGTTGAGATTAGTTGCTAGTGCAGGTAACATTGATGTATTTGCCATAACTGAGACGTGGTTTAATTCAAAAAGTCGGGACATGCCTGCAGAATGTCACATTCAGGGTTTTAAACTGCTCCAAATAGATAGAAGTATCGGGAAGGGGGGTGGGGTGGCATTGTATGTCCGAGATCGCTTGAACTGTTGCATAAAAACGGGTAATAAATCTGAAGTAACATATACAGAGTCTGTTTGGATAGAATTTTCAGAGGGGTGTCAAAAATTGATTTTAGGTGTAATATACCGCCCCCCAAACTTAGATAGGGACCAAGGGAGACTACTATGGGAGGAAATTGTTAAGGCCACTAGGCACGATAACGTAGTAATTCTAGGAGACTTTAACTTTAGTCATATTGATTGGAATTTCTTGACTGGGAATTTAGAATCAAACGACTTCTTAGAAGTAGTTCAGGATTATTTTCTGAAGCAGTTTGTGACAGAACCTATAAGGGGAAATAACCTGCTTGACTTGGTTTTGGCAAACAAGGAAACCCTTGTTAATAATTTAGAAATTACAGAGGAACTCTGCACAAGCGATCACAAATCAATTACCTTGAGCATTGAATGGAAGTATGATAGTAGGGATAATGCAGTAACAGTCCCAGATTTTCGTTTAGCAGATTACAATGGGCTTAGAGAACACTTATCATCTGTAGACTGGAGTAACGAAGAGAGCTATCAGTATGACAGCTTTCTTAACACTATACATGCTTCCCAAAGGACATTTATCCCATATAAGGAAATTAGATCAAATAGAAATGACCCAAAATGGATGAATAATAGGATCAAATATCTTTTAGGACAGAAGAAAGGAATTTATAGGCGTATCAAAAGAGGTGAGGGGTCATCTTATGAATCAGTTTATTGACATTAAGAGGGACGTTAAAAAGGGGATAAGAAAAGCTAAACGGGACTATGAAATTAAAGTTGCTAGGGATTCGAAAACTAATCCAAAAAGTTTTTTCCAGGTTTATAGAACAAAAGTTAGAGATAAGATAGGTCCCCTTAAAAATAACTCTGGGCATCTCACTGACAAGGAGAATGAAATGTGCTCTATTCTTAATAATTATTTTCTCTCAGTTTTCACTCAGGAAGACACTGACAATATCCCAGTAATTAATTTTTATAGTGGGCTTGAAGATGATAAATTATGCAATATCACAGTCACCAGCAAAATGGTTATCAAACAGATAGACCGATTAAAGCAAAATAAATCCCCGGCCCCTGATGAACTTTTTTCAAGGGTTCTTAAAGAGTGTAAAATGGAACTCTGTGAACCTTTAACTAATATCTTTAATTTATCTCTTCAAACAGGTGTAGTGTCTGATATGTGGAAGATGGCTAATGTAATTCCTATTTTTAAAGCAGGGGACAAGTCGTTACCGTAAAATTACCGCCCAATAAGCCTAACCTCAATTGTAGGTAAATTACTAGAGTCAATTATAGCTGATAATATAAGAAGCCATCTGGATAAGCATAGCTTGATTAATGCTACTCAGCATGGATTCACGAGGGGCCGTTCCTGCCTAACTAATTTATTAACCTTCTTCAGTAAAGCTTTTGAGACCGTTGATCATGATAAAGAAATCGATATTGTTTATTTAGATTTTAGTAAGGCTTTTGATAGAGTACCGCACCAGAGACTGTTAAGTGGCAGCTCATGGCATAAGGGGAAAAGCGCTGTCATGGATCGAGTCATGGCTCACTAATAGGAAGCAGAGAGTATGCTTAAATGGGGTTAAATCCGAGTGGGGATCTGTAACATGTGGCGTACCACAGGGATCAGTCTGTTGTTGTTTATAATATATATCAATGACCTTGGTGAGGGTATTACTAGTGATATGAGCAAATTCGCCGATGACACAAAGATAGGTAGGATAATTGATTCAAACGTAGATGTTAGGGAACTTCAGGAGGATTTAGACAAACTCTATTCTTAGTCAGAAAAGTTGCAGATGCAGTTCAATGTAGATAAATGCAAGGTTCTGAAGCTTGGGAGTGTCCATAACCCTAGCACTTATAAGTTAAATAATGTAGAATTTAGCCATACAGATTGCGAAAAGGACTTGGGGGTTATGGTGAGCAGCAACCTTAAACCAAGACAGCAATGCTTAAGCGTACGTAAACACAAATGCAGTATAATGTGATCCTTTATTGACTACGTTTCGCCCACACAGTGGGCTTTTTCAAGTCACAAACAGAACTACCTGGGGTGGAAGGAACGCGAGTATTTATAGTCCGGCTGAGGTCAGGTGAAGAATGCTGCATCTGATGATGTACCGAGTTGGGTTGTAGAGTCTAAAAACTTGGGTAGCTTGGAAAGGAGACTGGACAAGTTTGTGAGCAGACCTTCTACAGTGTTCTTATGTGGGATAGCGATGAAGAAGTTTCTTGGCAAGTGGTTCAGCTATGTTATAGAAGCCATTATTCTGGTTGAAGTTGTCGGATATAGAAATAAGTGATGATTCCAGGATTCTTCGGTATTGGGTGTTGTCTTCTGTGGCGATAAGTCTTGAGTTTCTGTAGTTTATCAAGTGGTTGTGTGAATTACGGTGTTGTACGCATGCATTCCTTGTGTCGTCAGACCTGCTTGCGTATTGGTGTTCTGAAATACGTGTTTGGAGGTCCCTTGATGTTTCGCCCACGTATAACTTGTTGCAATCAATACAAGGGATTATGTATACCCCTGCAGAGGATGGAGGCTTGTCCTGCCTACTACTGGTGATGTCCTTGATGGTCGTGGTTGTGGAGGTAGATACTTGGAATGATGTTTTGGCAAAGATGTTGGAAACATGTTTGGCAATGGAGTTGGTGGGAAGGACTATGTATCTCTTCTCGGCAGTGTCTTCTCTGGGTGTGTTGAAGATGTTTAGTGCTCGCCGTCTGCAGTCTCTGATGAAGTGACGAGGATAGTGGAGTTTGGAAAATACCTGTTCAATTATAGTGCATTCTTCCTCAAGGAACTCGTTGCTGCAGATTCTGAGTGCACGCAGGAAGAAGCCTATAATTACACCACGTTTGGTTTTGGTGTCGTGGTGAGAGTAGAAGTGGAGAAGATCGTTTTGGTTGGTGGGTTTTCGATAGACTTTAAAACGAAGTTCGTGGTCAGCTTTGCAGAGTAGAACATCAAGGAAAGGAAGAGTGTTGTCGACCTCTTCTTCAAGTGTGAACTGGATTGAAGGCTCGACCTGGTTGAGCTTGTCTTGGAGAGCTTGAACGTTGAAGCGTTTAGGAGTTATGAGGAGAATGTCGTCAACATAACGGAGCCAGGTGACAGACGAAGGAATAATGGTGGAGAAACGTTCGGCTTCTAGATGTTCCATGTATAGGTTCGCTAGGACTGCACTGAGTGGCGAACCCATGGGTAGTCCAAAAGTCTGCTGAAAGAGGTGATTTTCAAAAGAGAAACACGTAAAGCCAACACATAGTTCAACCAGGTCGATGAAGTCGCTGGCTGGAATGGGAAGATCAAGTGAATCGTCAATTTTCTTGCGCAAGAGATCGATGGCTTGTTTAGTAGGTACTTTAGTGAATAGGGAAGTCACGTCAAGGCTGGAAAGTTTCTTGTTCCTGATGTTGATGTTGCGAATGCGATTGAGAAGATCACCTGAGTGTTTGAGATGTGCTGGACTGATAGTGCCCAAGAGTTTCGAGAGGAAAAGTTTAGGAAGACCTGAAATTATTCAAAATCTTTCATCTCGTCCACTGTCAACCACAGAAACTGAAGCCCTCAGCTTAGGCCTCAAATTCGCAACAGGAATTACGAAACCAAAACAAGACCTCAATATCATCGCCAAAAACTACAGACACAATGACTCCGACTTCCAAAAAGGCTATCTTCAAGGCATCATCTCAGCAGCCATCTCAACACGCAGCTCCCCAGTCATACCCCGACGTTACATCAATGCACTCAAAGGTTTAGCAGAAGACACGACCATCAGGGTCACCACCGCTGATAAAGGAGGTGGTGTTGTCATCATGAACACTGACGATTACAGGAACAAAATGCTCAATCTACTTAATGACCCAGATACCTACAAACCTCTCACAACTAACCAAGTGGACAACCTTACTAAAACTTTTCTTCAAAGGACTCGCCGCATTCTGAGGAGCTCAGAACAAGGGAAGAAACTTCTGCACACCATGCCCAGCAACCCCAGACCTGCCAGAATGTACGGCCTGCCAAAGACTCACAAGCCTGGTATCCCACTGAGGCCCATATCCTCGGGAATAGGCAGTGCTCCCCACAAGCTCTCAGGAATTCTCGCCAAACACCTCTCGAAACTCTTGGGCACTATCAGTCCAGCACATCTCAAACACTCAGGTGATCTTCTCAATCGCATTCGCAACATCAACATCAGGAACAAGAAACTTTCCAGCCTTGACGTGACTTCCCTATTCACTAAAGTACCTACTAAACAAGCCATCGATCTCTTGCGCAAGAAAATTGACGATTCACTTGATCTTCCCATTCCAGCCAGCGACTTCATCGACCTGGTTGAACTATGTGTTGGCTTTACGTGTTTCTCTTTTGAAAATCACCTCTTTCAGCAGACTTTTGGACTACCCATGGGTTCGCCACTCAGTGCGGTCTGGCGAACCTGTGCATGAACATCTAGAGGCGAACGTTTCTCCACACCATTGTTCGGCCCAGATGCTGTCGCACTGAAACCGGGTATGTTGACGACATTCTCCTAACCAACTCTGAAACCTTCGGCGCATTCAGCTGCCGGTAAGCTAGGCCGGAGTCGAAACCTTCAATCAGTTCTGCGAAAGAGATGACAACGCCTCTTCCTTTCGCTTGATGTTCTGCTCTGCAGCTGATGACCACGAACTTCGTTTTTAAGAGTCTGTCAAAACCCACCAGCCAAGGCTGATGTTCTCCACTTTCTACTCTCACCACGACACCAAAACAAACGTGGTGAGCTTCTTCCTGCGTGCCTCGAATGCGGCAACATTACCAGGAAAAATGCCTGACCGGTGAGCTGTTTTCCAAGCTCCACTATCCTCGTCCTTCATCGAAGACTGCAGACGGCTGGTATAAATCTTCAACACCAAGTTTACTTTGCCTGAAGCGATCATATTTTTAACTCCGTTATAAACATGTTTCAGCATACGGCTGTCATTCCCAAGTAATCTACCTCCACAACCGACCGTCAGGAACATCTGTCGAAAATGTGGTGCAACTCTAAATCTCTGCGAGGTATACATGATCACTGTGTGTTCTGGCTGAAATATGCGTGGGCGAGCACGGCCGAAGTTCAAACGTGTTTCCGAAGGCGCCAATACGCAGCGAATACGACGACACAGAGAACTCATGCGTCTGGCACCGTAATTCACGCAACCGCTGATAAACTACAGAAACTTTCAGGGCTTATCGCCACGAAAGGCGTGCCAATACCGAGTCCTGGAATCAATCGCTGTTTTCTGCGACGGCTTCAACGAAATAATGGCGCTACTAACATGGCTGAGCTGCGCCAGAAACTGGCTCATCGCTTATCACATAAAGGCTGCACTATGGGCTCTTGCTTTCTGGCTTGTCGGTCTTTCTTTCGAAGCTTTGCCCAGAGTTACAGGCTCTGGCAACTCGGTACGTCATCGAATGCGGCATTCTTCACCTGACTCAGCCGAACTATAATACTCGCGTTCTTCCACCCCGGAAAATATTCTGTTGTGATGAAAGCCGCCGTGTGGCGACATCATTAATAAGAGGTCACGACTATCTACATTTGTGTTTATATTGCCATTGTGTCATTATTTTATCTGTTTATTTCACTATTTACAATGCGTAATAAGGCCGTGATTGTTGGGTTGATCAAAATTAAGCAACAGAAGTCAGAGGTCCTTGCTGCAGCTTTATACATCATTAGTAGGGGCCTCACCCTGCGTTAATACTGGCTCAGTTCTAAGTCTCCATATTACAGAATGGATATAAATTCATTAGAAAACATTCAGCGTAGAATGACTAAATTAATACATAGCATTAGAAACCTTCCTTATGAAGAAGATTGAAGATTCTTAAATTACATTCACTTGATAGCGAGAAGAATGAGGAGACCTGATCGAAGTGTATAGAAGTGGAAGATAGGTATTAATAAAAGGGGATATTAACAAGGTCTTGAGGATATCTCTCCAGAGAGAACCACAGTAATGGTTAAATTGGACAGAAGTTTAGATTTAGAAAGGACATGGAAAGTACTGGTTTGGAAATAGGGTAGTTGATAGGTGGAACAGTCTACCTAGTTGGGTTATTGAGGCTAGGACTTTAGGTAGTTTCAAATTTAGGTTGGATAAACATGTATGAGTGGAGGGTTGGATTTGAATGGGACTTGCAAATGAGTGGATAGAGTTATCAGAGATTATTTCTTGGGTATATTGAGAAATTGGGTTAGGCCAAATGTTTTGTTAGTGGGATGGATTGTAAAGGACCACTGCCTAATATGGGCCAACGGGCCTGCTGCAGTGATCCTCATTATGTTCTGGTAATTCGCCGAGTAGGGTATAGAAGCTCAAAACCTTGGGTAGCTTTAAAAGGGTGTACAAATAAATGAGAGAAAGGGTGAGTTGATTAGTACCTGAGGTGTGATAAATGGTTTTGAAAACCGACAAGTTGAAGATTGAGACACTTTTGCAATATATTGGAATCTTTATTAAGAGCGTTTCGCCACACTGTGGCTTCTTCAATCAATACAAAGCAGAGAGGGTAAAGAGAGAGAAGGGTTGGGGTAATCAGTCCTCAGACTGGAAAGATGTATTCAGTCCATCACTCTTGCAGAAAGTACAGCATATGGCCCCGGAGAAGTGGCTTATATACTGTAGTCAGGTGGTGGAAGCAGGAGAGGCAGGATCACAGTGGGCCATCCGCACTGAGTGTAAGTAGGTCGTCATCCAAGGTTGGACAAGTATTGAAGAATTCCTTGTATCAGATCCGTGATAAATGGTTTGGTAATAGGTTGGACAAATAGGTGGGTAGAAATGTATGGTTTCGATAAGGACCTGTTATTGTATGGGCCAAATAGGCCTGCTACAGTGTCCTTTAATTTTCTATATTCTTGCGTTAATAACACCCCTAAACCCTCCTCTTCGTAGGATACACCACGCCCAGAAAGTTTCAAACCGATCAGAAGAGTCGTTCTCAAGTTACCTATGAAAACTTTGGAAGACAAAAGACGGTAAACTACAAACTTTCCCTTCTGGGAAATACCTTGGAATATATTGTAACATTTATGAATACCTCCAGTTTCATTGCTTAAGCTAAGCTCTTCATTTCCCTACGAAAAATAATAAATTTATATTTTCTTTAAAAAATTGTGGAACGTAAATGAAAGTATTTATCCCCTTTTTTTTTTTTTTTTCTGTGCTTGAGTTTACCAGCAATATCACGGCTGACCTGGTCAGAGGAACTGTCGACCTGGAGAGAGCTTGCTCATAATTTTCTCCACAGATATTGTTGAGAATTGTTTTGACCTTAATGTCTGAACTAGTGTTGAAGCCGTTGATTAAAGTGCGCTCGTAAACACGGCCACGGACGAGACACCATCAGGGAAAGACAAAAAAGTTATTGCGGAAAATCTGGATAAGGGAAAGAGAGCAGACAGTTTCCTCTAAAGGTTAGTGTATGAGATGTGTGATGGTGGGGTGTGTGTGTGTGTGATGATAAGAACATAAGAACATAAGAATGTAGGAACACTGCAGAAGGCCTACTGGCCCATACGAGGCCAGTGTATGTGTGTGATAATGGGGTGTGTGTGTGTGTGTGATGATGATGGTGTGTGTGTGTGATGGTGTGTGTGTGTGATGGTGTGTGTGTGTGATGGTGTGTGTGTGTGATGGTGTGTGTGAGTGATGATGGTGTGTGTGTGTGTGATGGTGTGTGTGTGATGATCGGGTGTATGTGTGTGATAATGGGGTGTGTGTGTGTGATAATGGTGTGTGTGTGTGTGATGTTGGTGTGTGTGTGTGTTGTTGGTGTGTGTGTGATGGTGGGGGTGTGTGTGATGGTGTGTGTGTGTATGTGATGGTGGGGTGTGTGTGTGATGGTGGGGTGTGTGTGATGGTGGGGTGTGTGTGATGGTGGGGTGTGTGTGATGGTGGGGTGTGTGTGATGGTGGGGTGTGTGTGATGATGGGGTGTGTGTGATGGGGTGTGTGTGTGTGATGGTGAGGTGTGTGTGTGTGATGGTGAGGGGTGTGTGTGTGTGTGTGATGGTGAGGGTGTGTTTGTGTGTGATGGTGGGGTGTGTGTGAGATGGTGAGGTGTGTGTGTGTGTGTGATGGTGAGGTGTGTGATGGTGAGGCGTGTGAGGTGTGTATGTGATGGTGAGGGGTATGTATGATGGTGAGGTGTGTGTATGATGGTGGGGGTGTGTGTGTGATGGTGAGGTGTGTGTGTGATGGTGGGGTGTGTGTGTTGGTGTTTTATGTGTGATGGTGGGGTGTGTGAGAGATGGTGAGGTGTGTGTGTGTGTGTTGGTGTGTGTGTGATGGTGAGGTGTGCGTGTGTTGGTGTGTGTGATGGTGAGGTGTGCGATGGTGGGGTGTGTGTGTGATGGTGGGGTGTGTGTGATGGTGAGGTGTGTGTGTGTGTGTGATGGTGAGGTGTGTGTGTGATGGTGGGGTGTGTGTGATGGTGGGGTGTGTGTGATGGTGGGGTGTGTGTGATGGTGAGGTGTGTGTGTGTGTGATGGTGAGGTGTGTGTGATGGTGGGGTGTGTGTGATGGTGGGGTGTGTGTGATGGTGGGGTGTGTGATTGTGAAGTCTGTGATGTTAGGTCTGTGGTAATGAGGTCTTTGTGGCAAGGTCGGTAGGGAAAGGTCAGTGGGGAAAGGTCGGTAGGGAAAGGTCAGTGGGGAAAGGTCAGTGGGGAAAGATCTGTGGGGTAAAGCTTTGATGAGCAAGGTCTGTGGGGAAACCTTCCTGTGGTAATAAGATCTGTGAAGTAAGGTTTCTGTGGCTGTTAGGTAAGAAAATTACCATAAAACGAATAAATGATGAGGGGGGGGGGGATTGAAAATAAAAATTGATATAAAATAAATATAACATTTAACTGTCAGAGAAAAAAAATTCGATTCTGGCATAAAGAAAATTGTCAAGAATGAAAAAGTTAAATGAATTGTCATATTCCAGGTTATGTGAGACAAACAATATCAATGTTGTGAGTACGTTCGTGTTTGTGAGACAGTAATTATACTTGTGAGTGGGTTATTGTAGTGTGTGTGTACTCACCTAATTGTGGTTGCAGGTATCGAGTCATAGTTCCTGGCCCTGCCTCTTCGACCCTTCACATCTTCTCTTAAGGCTATGTATGGATCCTGCCTCCACTACATCACTATCCAGATTGTTCCATTTCTTGACAACTCTGATTGAAGCAGTACTTCCTAATATCCCTGTGACTCTGAGTCTCCAGCTTCCAGCATCTCTGGAACATTGAGTGTGTCAGCGTGATCACGTTGTCAGGAGGTATATCCTAGTGTGTAACACATTGTTGTGAGTGGTTGTGTTGTATAGCATGTGAGACGTAGTGTATTGTTAGTTACGTTCATTGGCTAAGCTTCATTTTCCTTAGAATGGGATGTAAATGAAAGGAATAATGAAAATCAACAATAACAGATTTGCTTAAGTAAACAGCAATAACGTCAACAAAAATGTCTTGTTACGAAAGCTGAGGCAGCAGGAACCACAACAGTAGTGACCACAACAGTAGTGACCACAACAGTAGTGACCACAACAGTAGTGACCACAACAGTAGTGACCACAACAGTAGTGACCACAACGGTAGTGACCACAACAGTAGTGACCACAACAGTAGTGACCACAACAGTAGTGACCACAACAGTAGTGACCACAACGGTAGTGACCACAACAGTAGTGACCACAACAGTAGTGACCACAACAGTAGTGACCACAACAGTAGTGACCACAACGGTAGTGACCACAACAGTAGTGACCACAACAGTAGTGACCACAACAGTAGTGACCACAACAGTAGTGACCACAACGGTAGTGACCACAACAGTAGTGACCACAACAGTAGTGACCACAACAGTAGTGACCACAACAGTAGTGACCACAACAGTAGTGACCACAACAGTAGTGACCACAACAGTAGTGACCACAACGGTAGTGACCACAACAGTAGTGACCACAACAGTAGTGACCACAACAGTAGTGACCACAACAGTAGTGACCACAACGGTAGTGACCACAACAGTAGTGACCACAACAGTAGTGACCACAACGGTAGTGACCACAACGGTAGTGACCACAACAGTAGTGACCACAACAGTAGTGACCACAGCAGCAGTGACCACAACAGTAGTGACCACAACAGTAGTGACCACAACGGTAGTGACCACAACAGTAGTGACCACAACAGTAGTGACCACAACAGTAGTGACCACAGCAGCAGTGACCACAACAGTAGTGACCACAACAGTAGTGACCACAACAGTAGTGACCACAACAGTAGTGACCACAACAGTAGTGACCACAACAGTAGTGACCACAACAGTAGTGACCACAACAGTAGTGACCACAACAGTAGTGACCACAACAGTAGGGACCACAACATCAGCGACCCCAACAGCAGCGACACCAACAGCAGCAACCAGACTGACTTAAGAAATCGTAATGACACGATTGCAACCACAACAACAGCGATCACGACAGTAGCGACCACAACGGCAGCGACTACAATAGCAGTGACCCCCAACAGCAGGTATGTATATATATATATATATATATATACATATATATATATATATATATATATATATATATATATATATATATATATATATATATATATATATATATATATTTATTTATTTATTTATTTATTTATTTATTTATTTATTTATTTGTGTGTGTGATAGGTGTGTATAATCACGGCTCGTGCATCATCAAACAGTACTTATCAAAACCTTCCGTAAAATCCCAGCGCCATTATCTGATGGACTATAAAAAAATGGATAACCACACTAAAAACATTCTTACTTAACGGGCATGACTCCGCCTTCACATCCAGCCAATCTTTTTTCCACACTGTTATTGCAGCTGTCATTATGTATCACGTGACTGAGGGAGACAGGTCAGAGGTCACGGCGGTTTGTGGCACGCAAGAGCCCTAGTTTCTGGTCTGTACTCCTCCCTTATTTACTGGGTTGTACCTCCAGTTGAGTTAAACCTTTCCTTCCCTGTTCCCTCTGGGTTCAGTTGAGTTGTACCCCTTATTGGGATTTACTTCCTTCCGTAGCTCTGTTGGTAGCGCATTCGGCTCGTTCGTTTTCTTGTACAAGTGGAGTTTTTCCTTAAGACTCTTGCTGTCCCTGTTCACCTAGCAGTAAGTAGGTACCTGGGTGTTAGCTGACTGGTGTGGGTCGCATCCTGGGGAGAAAATCATCCTAATTTGCCCGAAATGCTCTACATTATTAGGAACTTGATATAAAACATGTCACTGATGTCAACTGATCTGTATACGTTTTACCATGGGGAAGAGAGAGAGAGAGAGAGAGAGACAGAGAGAGAGAGAGAGAGAGAGAGAGAGAGAGAGAGAGAGAGAGAGAGAGAGAGAGAGAGAGAGAGAGAGAGAGAGAGAGAGAGAGAGAGAGAGAGAGAGAGAGAGAGAGAGAGAGAGAGGCACACACACAGAGACAGACACAGACATTATACACAGCAGCAGATAATAATAATAAGAATCTTTATTTCTACAAGATCAGAGATTATATTTTGCTACTCAAGTGGCTAGTATAAGGGGTGCACAATAAACTAGCCACTTCATTGGCAAAATCTAATCTCCAATCTTGTAGTAATAAAGCTTATTATTATTATCTGCTGCTGTGTTTAATGTCTGTCTCCTTCTCTCCCTCTCTGTCTCTCTCTCCCTTTCTGTGTCTCTGTCTCTCTCTCCCCTCCCTCCCTCCCCTTAACCATGTGAGTATTGTTAAGTGGGAAGACATCAAAATGCTTGAACATGTTTTCAGGTTATTTGGTTCTCACTGACAGCAAGAGACCTTTACCCAGTGACGACGCTGTTGTGCCAGTTTGTTGAACACACTCGTGTACAACAGTGACGTCTTTGTGGCTGTCTAGTTGAACACTAGTGTACAACAGTGACGTCTGTGTGGCTATCTAGTTGAATACTCTTGTACAGCAGTGACGTCTGTGTGGCTGTCTAGTTGAACACTTGTGTATAACAGTGACGTCTGTGTGACTGTCTAGTTGAACAATCGTCTACAACAGTGACGTCTGTGTGGCTGTCTAGTTGAATACTCTTGTACAGCAGTGACGTCTGTGTGGCTGTCTAGTTGAACACTTGTGTATAACAGTGACGTCTGTGTGACTGTCTAGTTGAACAATCGTCTACAACAGTGACGTCTGTTTGGCTGTCTAGTTGAACAATCGTGTACAACAGTAACGACTGTTTGGCTGTCTAGTTGAATAATCGTCTACAACAGTGACGTCTGTTTGGCTCTCTAGTTGAACAATCGTCTACAACAGTGACGTCTGTTTGGCTCTCTAGTTGAACAATCGTCTACAACAGTGACGTCTGTTTGGCTGTCTAGTTGAACAATCGTGTACAACAGTAACGTCTGTTTGGCTGTCTAGCTGAACACTCTTCACAGTGACTCAGTGTGTGGTCATTTGCTGAAAACAGTTCCGAATAACATAGGTTGTGTTCTCTATTTTATTTAATGCTGGTATTGAACACACACACACACACACACACACACACACACACACACACACACACACACACACACACACACACACACACACACACACACACACACACACACAATCAATCAATCAATGTAGGTGATGCCTTGAGGACTCTCTTTGAACCGCTGCTCTGCATTCTTTTCCAGTAGGCTTCTTCATTGTTAGTTATCACTTACTACTGTGTTTACTGCATTGTTCATTTTGCTGTTGTTGCTTTTTTGACGCTTTTGTTGCTGTTTTTTGTTTTTGTCATAATCTACATTTTCTCTGATATTGTTAGATCCACACACTTTATTCTGTGTAACTTACCACACACTTTATTCTGTGTAACTTATCACACACTATATACTGTGTAACTTACCACACACTATATACAGTGTATCTTACCACACACTATATACAGTGTATCTTACCACACACTATATACAGTGTAACTTACCACACACTATATACTGTGTAACTTACCACACACTATATACTGTGTAACTTACCACACACTATATACAGTGTATCTTACCACACACTATATACAGTGTAACTTACCACACACTATATACTGTGTAACTTACCACACACTATATACTGTGTAACTTACCACACACTATATACTGTGTAACTTACCACACACTTTATACTCTGTAACTTACCACACACTATATACTGTGTAACTTACCCCACACTATATACTGTGTAACTTACCACACACTATATACTGTGTAACTTACCACACACTATATACTGTGTAACTTACCACACACTATATACAGTGTAACTTACCACACACTATATACTGTGTAACTTACCACACACTATATACAGTGTAACTTACCACACACTATATACAGTGTAACTTACCACACACTTTATACTGTGTAACTTACCACACACTATATACTGTGTAACTTACCACACACTATATACAGTGTAACTTACCACACACTATATACAGTGTAACTTACCACACACTATATACTGTGTAACTTACCACACACTATATACTGTGTAACTTACCACACACTATATACTGTGTAACTTACCACACACTTTATACTGTGTAACTTACCACACACTATATACTGTGTAACTTACCACACACTATATACTGTGTAACTTACCACACACTATATACTGTGTAACTTACCACACACTATATACTGTGTAACTTACCACACACTTTATACTGTGTAACTTACCACACACTATATACTGTGTAACTTACCAAACACTATATACTGTGTAACTTACCACACACTATATACTGTGTAACTTACCACACACTATATACTGTGTAACTTACCACACACTATATACTGTGTAACTTACCACACACTATATACTGTGTAACTTACCACACACTATATACTGTGTAACTTACCACACACTTTATACTGTGTAACTTACCACACACTTTATACTGTGTAACTTACCACACACTATATACTGTGTAACTTACCACACACTATATACTGTGTAACTTACCACACACTTTATACTGTGTAACTTACCACACACTATATACTGTGTAACTTACCACACACTATATACTGTGTAACTTACCACACACTATATACTGTGTAACTTACCACACACTATATACTGTGTAACTTACCACACACTTTATACTGTGTAACTTACCACACACTTTATACTGTGTAACTTACCACACACTATATACTGTGTAACTTACCACACACTATATACTGTGTAACTTACCACACACTATATACTGTGTAACTTACCACACACTATATACTGTGTAACTTACCACACACTATATACTGTGTAACTTACCATACACTATATACTGTGTAACTTGCCACACACTATATACTGTGTAACTTACCACACACTATATACTGTGTAACTTACCACACACTTTATACTGTGTAACTTACCACACACTTTATACTGTGTAACTTACCACACACTATATACTGTGTAACTTACCACACACTATATACTGTGTAACTTACCACACACTTTATACTGTGTAACTTACCACACACTATATACTGTGTAACTTACCACACACTATATACAGTGTAACTTACCACACACTATATACAGTGTAACTTACCACACACTATATACAGTGTAACTTACCACACACTATATACAGTGTAACTTACCACACACTATATACTGTGTAACTTACCACACACTATATACTGTGTAACTTACCACACACTATATACAGTGTAACTTACCACACACTATATACTGTGTAACTTACCACACACTATAAACAGTGTAACTTACCACACACTATATACTGTGTAACTTACCACACACTATAAACAGTGTAACTTACCACACACTATATACTGTGTAACTTACCACACACTATATACAGTGTAACTTACCACACACTATATACAGTGTAACTTACCACACACTATAAACAGTGTAACTTACCACACACTATATACTGTGTAACTTACCACACACTATATACAGTGTAACTTACCACACACTATATACTGTGTAACTTACCACACACTATATACAGTGTAACTTACCACACACTATATACTGTGTAACTTACCACACACTATATACAGTGTAACTTACCACACACTATATACTGTGTAACTTACCACACACTATATACAGTGTAACTTACCACACACTATATACTGTGTAACTTACCACACACTATATACAGTGTAACTTACCACACACTATAAACAGTGTAACTTACCACACACTATATACTGTGTAACTTACCACACACTATATACAGTGTAACTTACCACACACTATAAACAGTGTAACTTACCACACACTATATACAGTGTAACTTACCACACACTATATACTGTGTAACTTACCACACACTATATACAGTGTAACTTACCACACACTATAAACAGTGTAACTTACCACACACTATATACTGTGTAACTTACCACACACTATATACTGTGTAACTTACCACACACTATATACTGTGTAACTTACCACACACTATATACTGTGTAACTTACCACACACTATAAACAGTGTAACTTACCACACACTATATACTGTGTAACTTACCACACACTATATACTGTGTAACTTACCACACACTATAAACAGTGTAACTTACCACACACTGTATACTCTGTTGTTGCGAAATAATTTCTGCCTTGTCAGTATATTTTCTCCTTTTCTCGCTCTTATTATATTTTATTCATTTCTTGTTTTTTCGAGTGAATATTGGCAGAACTGTTTTACGAAATATATATAGGTGGAGGCTCATTAAGGCTGATCAACCTTCACGGGTCGTTTATCAAGGCTGACCAACCTTCACGGGTCGTTTATCAAGGCTGACCAACCTTCACGGGTCGTTTATCAAGGCTGACCAACATTCACGGGTCGTTTATCAAGGCTGACCAACCTTCACGGGTCGTTTATCAAGGCTGACCAACCTTCACGGGTCGTTTATCAAGGCTGACCAACATTCACGGGTCGTTTATCAAGGCTGACCAACATTCACGGGTCGTTTATCAAGGCTGACCAACATTCACGGGTCGTTTATCAAGGCTGACCAACCTTCACGGGTCGTTTATCAAGGCTGACCAACCTTCACGGGTCGTTTATCAAGGCTGACCAACATTCACATGTCGTTTATCAAGGTTGACCAACCTTCACACGTCACTTATCAAGACTGACCAACCTTCACACGTCACTTATCAAGGTTGGCCATGCTTCACACGTCATTTATCAAGGTTGACCAACCTTCACACGTCACTTATCAAGGTTGACCAACCTACACACGTCACTTATCAAGGTTGACCAACCTTCACACGTCACTTATCAAGGTTGGCCATGCTTCACACGTCATTTATCAAGGTTGACCAACCTTCACACGTCACTTATCAAGGTTGACCAACCTACACACGTCACTTATCAAGGTTGACCAACCTTCACACGTCACTTATCAAGGTTGACCAACCTACACACGTCACTTATCAAGGTTGACCAACCTTCACACGTCATTTATCAAGGTTGACCAACCTTCACACGTCACTTATCAAGGTTGACCAACCTACACACGTCACTTATCAAGGTTGACCAACCTTCACACGTCATTTATCAAGGTTGACCAACCTTCACACGTCACTTATCAAGGTTGACCAACCTTCACACGTCACTTATCAAGGTTGACCAACCTTCACACGTCATTTACCAAGGTTGACCAACCTTCACACGTCACTTATCAAGGTTGACCAACCTTCACACGTCACTTATCAAGGTTGACCAACCTTCACACGTCACTTATCAAGGTTGACCAACCTTCACACGTCACTTATCAAGGTTGTCCAACCTTCACACGTCACTTATCAAGGTTGACCAACCTTCACACGTCACTTATCAAGGTTGACCAACCTTCACACGTCACTTATCAAGGTTGACCAACCTTCACACGTCACTTATCAAGGTTGTCCAACCTTCACACGTCACTTATCAAGGTTGACCAACCTTCACACGTCACTTATCAAGGTTGACCAACCTTCACACGTCACTTATCAAGGTTGACCAACCTTCACACGTCACTTATCAAGGTTGACCAACCTTCACACGTCACTTATCAAGGTTGACCATCCTTCACACGTCACTTATCAAGGTTGACCAACCTTCACACGTCACTTATCAAGGTTGACCAACCTTCACACGTCACTTATCAAGGTTGACCAACCTTCACACGTCACTTATCAAGGTTGACCAACTTTCACACGTCACTTATCAAGGTTGACCAACCTTCACACGTCACTTATCAAGGCTGACCAACCTTCACACGTCACTTATCAAGGTTGACCAACCTTCACACGTCACTTATCAAGGTTGACCAGCCTTCACACGTCACTTATCAAGGTTAACCAACCTTCACACGTCACTTATCAAGGTTGACCAACCTTCACACGTCACTTATCAAGGTTGTCCAACCTTCACACGTCACTTATCAAGGTTGACCAACCTTCACACGTCACTTATCAAGGTTGACCAACCTACACACGTCACTTATCAAGGTTGACCAACCTTCACACGTCACTTATCAAGGTTGACCAACCTTCACACGTCACTTATCAAGGTTGACCAACCTTCACACGTCACTTATCAAGGTTGACCAACCTACACACGTCACTTATCAAGGTTGACCAACCTACGCACGTCACTTATCAAGGTTGACCAACCTTCACACGTCACTTATCAAGGCTGACCAACCTTCACACGTCACTTATCAAGGTTGACCAACCTACACACGTCACTTATCAAGGTTGACCAACCTTCACACGTCACTTATCAAGGTTGACCAACCTTCACACGTCACTTATCAAGGTTGACCAACCTACACACGTCACTTATCAAGGTTGACCAACCTTCACACGTCACTTATCAAGGTTGACCAACCTTCACACGTCACTTATCAAGGTTGACCAACCTTCACACGTCACTTATCAAGGTTGACCAACCTTCACACGTCACTTATCAAGGTTGACCAACCTTCACACGTCACTTATCAAGGTTGACCAACCTTCACACGTCACTTATCAAGGTTGACCAACCTTCATACGTCCCTTATCAAGGTTGACCAACCTTCACACGTTACTTATCAAGGTTGACCAACCTTCACACGTCACTTATCAAGGTTGACCAACCTACACACCTCGTTTTTAAAGTCTTTTATGGTATATTCATTGTTTTCCCATTGTTATAATTTGCATTTTTGATATATAGGGAACAGCCTAACTAAATTCAGAAATGTGCTTCAAATTAAATTTGTTATATACTAACTTAGTAAACATACCACTTGGATTCAAATATTTAAGAATTATTACTGCAAAAATTTTCTTGGTATACTCTCGTAAACTCTCTCGTGGTCATCTCGGGTCCTTCTTTGACCTTCTGTTTTTTGAGGTGAATTAATTTATATTTATCGGTA
Organism: Cherax quadricarinatus; assembly: GCF_038502225.1. Taxonomy (NCBI): domain Eukaryota; kingdom Metazoa; phylum Arthropoda; class Malacostraca; order Decapoda; family Parastacidae; genus Cherax; species Cherax quadricarinatus. Next base: position 17,756,791 of record NC_091361.1, read on the forward strand.
CTGAAATTACTTCACCATTTGTTAGTTCAGTTTACTGGGTTGTATACGTCGACTTAACAATCTGTGACTCAGGTGATGGTGTGATTTTTACTACGAAGTTAAGTGTCGTCGGTGAATTTTGAAGTTCACTGCAACCTGTTATCAATGTCATGTAAATCAAGAATAGAACCAGTTCTGAGATTGACCCGTGTAGCAAACCGCATGTTATAACTCGCCATTCTGATGCCTCTCCGTTAAGGACGACCCATTGTTTAGATTCAGACAACCAGAGTTTAAGAAAGTCTTGGAAAGCATCTCTCTGTACAATACACCTCCACAAAATTCATTAGTGACAAACTTCGTCTAAGACTTTCTCATAGGTTTATCAAACGTTGTTTATGGGGAGTAAACATTAAAATTATAATAGAAATGAACTTAACATTATTTAAGCTTGTGGTATGAGTTGTAAGGTGCCCGAGTCTCATTCTCAGGTGGGAAAGTAAGAATGACATTCTCAGTCATTTTTCTTACTAGAGTATTGTTGGCCCGTATGTCGACAACGATCTACCAACAGGTAGCAGAATAATTAATAGTAAATCACAAAACGTTATGAAAAATATATCGATGTACATTTTAACACACGTGTGTGTGTGTATAAATGTTGTGCCGAATAGGGAAATGTGGTCAATTAGCAAGAACTCTTAAAATTAAGTCCTTTCTAAAATTTTCTCTTGTACGTATAGAGATGTATTTTTAATATATGTTAATGTAAAAATTAATGATTTTGTACCAAAAGAACCCACACAAAACTTACTTAAACTTAATTTAAAAAGCGCAATTTTATTTAGCCTAATCCACTAAATATATTTTAGATAAGGTTACAATAATTTAATAATAAACAAACACAATGTAAGACATTTTTTCGTTAGGTTTAGAATGATTTTTGCGAAATTATTGCACACACAAATTTTCGCTTGCCTTCTTCGGCAAGAAGAGCATTGCTATTCAAACCGCAATCGCAAGTTTTACCTATTCGGCCCGACATGCACACACACACGCACACACGTATATATATATGTATATGTATAATATATGAATATATATATATATATATATATATATATATATATATATATATATATATATATATATATATATATAAACACTGATCTCTGGCAGAAGGAGACTCGAACCTACGAACCTTGGAACAAGGTACGCAGTGTTTTACCATTCTCACCACACTGGAAAAATACCTTGGCGCCCAGCTCGCTCTAGACGTTGATCCAAGGCAGCCAGCTTCCAGGGAGAAGGCATACAGCTTTTCATCTCATCCCCTGCATGCATCGACCAACTAGAGATTTTAACAATGCAAGGAATTCGCAAGAGCAGGCGAAATATACACAAACACTGATCTCTGGCCGGAGGAGACTGGAACCTACGAACCTTGGAACAAGGTACGCAGAGCTTTATCATTCTCACCACACTGGACCAATACGTTGGCTGCCTTGGATCAACGTCTAGCATCGTGCTAGGCGCCAAGGTATTGTCCAGTGTGGTAAGAATGGTATAGCACTGCGTACCTCGTTCCAAGGTTCGTAGGTTCGAGTCTCCTCCAGCCAGAGATCAGTGTTTGTGTATATTTCGCCTGCTCTTGTGAATTCCTTGTATATATATATATATATATATATATATATATATATATATATATATATATATATATATATAGAATGTCGTGCCGAATAGGCAGAACTTGCGATCTTGGCTTAAATAGCAACGCTCATCTTGCCGTGTAGGACAAGTGAAAATTTGTGTATGCAATAATTTCGCCAAAATCATTCTGAACCTAACGAGAAAAATATATTTCATTGTGTTTGTTTAGTATTAAATTATTGTAAGCAAATCTAAAATATATTTAGTTGGGTTTGGCTAAAATAAATTGCTCTTTTTATAACAAGGTTAGGTAAGTTTTCTAAGTTTCTTTAGGTGCAAAATAAAAAAAAATTACATTAACATTAATGAAAAATATATATCTTTAAACATATATGAGAAAATTTCGGAAAGGACTTAATTTTAAATGAGTTCTTGCTAATTGACCAGTTTTACATATTCGGCACGACATATATATATATATATATATATATATATATATATATATATATATATATATATATATATATATATATATATATATATATATATATATATATATATATATAATATACTTACATATTTATGAGTATAGAAATTTACGTACATGTATTATTGCAAAATGTGCGTGGAGAAACCCAAATCTGAGTTGCATAGCTCCTTGAACTCGTCAGACACCGGCCAGGAACCCAAGATGAAGCAGACATTTTCCCTCTGGATTGCCACACTGTGACGCTGGAGGAGAACATAATTTTTTTAAGGATATCAATAACACTAAGGTCATTAGCACTGCAATTCGCCTATTTACCACCAATTAAAAAATACTTAACTTTATTCAGTATGCTAGAAATTCAACTGATGAATTTAATTCTACGAGCGTAGTATAATGAAAGTTTGATCAGTGAAGCTGAGAAAAAAATCTAGATACGTAATACAAGTATTTACGCAAGAGAAAATATTGATTTAATATGCGCAGCATGACCAAAAATATAGATGGTGACAGGGAACTTTGCCAGCCTGCAGGACCAGTAACATTTATCGTTTTGCAAATCACGCCTTTTGTATGAAGACTATAGTAGAGCAAGTCTTTTTCTGGCAAAGTTTGTAGAGCCAGTCTTTATTCTGTCAGTGTTTGTAAAGTCTTTATTCTGGCAACGTTTGTAGAGCCAGTCTTTATTCTGGCAACGTTTGTAGAGCCAATCTTTATTTTGGCATCGTTTGATGATGAGTGACCACTGAAGGTTTCCCCTTCCCCTCCTCTCCATATTCCCCTCTCCCTCTACTCTCTCCCTCCCCTCTTTCCGTCCCTATTTCCAGTTTCTCTACCTTTCCCTCCACTATCCTTACAATGTTTGCAGACCAATGTTCCTCTTCAAATTGAGACTTGATCAACTTCAACACTGAGGAAAACATCGTCATAATAAAGGCTAGGTCTGCAAAACTGTTTTTCTTTAATTGTTGAAACCAAATGAGTAAAATATAAACGTGTCGTTAAATTGATGACTGATTTACTGTGATTCAAGACTATCGACACACGAGAGTCTTTAAGACTGGATGTCACCTGCTCACCACCAACCTAATATTCGTTAATATCAGACAATGGCTTGTTGGGGGTTAAAGTAAACTCATAGTGTATAAATACCAAGACAATCCTGTATGTATACGTCTGCATGCTCTTTTGTTCTCACTGCACACACGTCAGCAGAGCTCTTCTCATCACAATATATGCAATCTCAACTGTGTCGACATAATATACTGAACAAATCATTGATTAGAACTTGGAAATGTTGGGAATATATATATATATATATATATATATATATATATATATATATATATATATATATATATATATATATATATATATATATATATATATATATATATATATATATATTATTATTATTATTATTATTATTGTCTCTTAGTAAACACTAAATCAGTATAAACTATGCAGTGTCTAGGGAATGGGAGGCAGTCAGATATGATCAGAAGAATTAGAGGTTACCTTAAGTTTCTTGAATCATGACACCTTCCTCGTAAGGAACAAGATAAGATAAGATAAGATTTCGTTCGGATTTTTAACCCCGGAGGGTTAGCCACCCAGGATAACCCAAGAAAGTCAGTGCGTCATCGAGGACTGTCTAACTTATTTCCATTGGGGTCCTTAATCTTGTCCCCCAGGATGCGACCCACACCAGTCGACTAACACCCAGGTACCTATTTGCTGCTAGGTGAACAGGACAACAGGTGTAAGGAAACGTGTCGAAATGTTTCCACCCGCCGGGAATCGAACCCGGGCCCTCCGTGTGTGAAGCGGGAGCTGTAGCCACCAGGCCACCGGGCCACACGATTTAAGTTTTGGAAAAAAAGGAATAAATGATAAAAAAAACTGACGCTTTATCATGAAGGTACTTAAAATATTACATAGTAATTATTTAAAATATTATGTAGGCATTTTAAACATGTGGGTGTTTTAAACATTATTATTATGTGGGTGTTAAAAACATTCTAATGATGTCACTAAAACGTTTTTCTGTAGGTGTTTATTCAAACAATTTAGAGATATTTTAATATTTAAAACTAAGAGATGAATTTTAATTATAATTTAAAAGAAAGATACCAGACTTATATAGTCTGTTGAGTCGTTACTCAACGATTTACTTACTGGTAAATTATATAAAGAAAACTGGCAATAAATTATGGCCAAATTAACAAAAAAATTAAGAGTTCAATAGAACAATAACCTGAAAATAAATATTTTGTTTATTTCAGTGCATTTATTTATGTGGGTGATATAGGCCTACCTTAAATGGCAGGTGATGTAGGCCTACCTTAAATGGCAGGTGATGTAGGCCTACCTTAAATGGCAGGTGATGTAGGCCTACCTTAAATGGCAGGTGATGTAGGCCTACCTTAAATGGCAGGTGATGTAGGCCTACCTTAAATGGCAGGTGATGTAGGCCTACCTTAAATGGCAGGTGATGTAGGCCTACCTTAAATGGCAGGTGATATAGACCTACCTTAAATGGCAGGTGATGTAGGTCTACCTTAAATGGCAGGTGATGTAGGCCTACCTTAAATGGCAGGTGATGTAGGCCTACCTTAAATGGCAGGTGATATAGACCTACCTTAAATGGCAGGTGATGTAGGTCTACCTTAAATGGCAGGTGATGTAGGCCTACCTTAAATGGCAGGTGATGTAGGTCTGCCTTAAATGGCAGGTGATGTAGGTCTACCTTAAATGGCAGGTGATGTAGGTCTACCTTAAATGGCAGGTGATATAGACCTACCTTAAATGGCAGGTGATGTAGGCCTACCTTAAATGGCAGGTGATGTAGGTCTACCTTAAATGGCAGGTGATGTAGGTCTACCTTAAATGGCAGGTGATGTAGGCCTACCTTAAATGGCAGGTGATGTAGGTCTACCTTAAATGGCAGGTGATGTAGGTCTACCTTAAATGGCAGGTGATGTAGGCCTACCTTAAATGGCAGGTGATGTAGGTCTGCCTTAAATGGCATATGATGTAGGTCTACCTTAAATGGCAGGTGATGTAGGTCTACCTTAAATGGCAGGTGATGTAGGTCTACCTTAAATGGCAGGTGATGTAGGCCTACCTTAAATGGCAGGTGATGTAGGTCTACCTTAAATGGCAGGTGATGTAGGTCTGCCTTAAATGGCATATGATGTAGGTCTACCTTAAATGGCAGGTGATGTAGGTCTACCTTAAATGGCAGGTGATGTAGGTCTACCTTAAATGGCAGGTGATGTAGGTCTGCCTTAAATGGCAGGTGATGTAGGTCTACCTTAAATGGCAGGTGATGTAGGTCTACCTTAAATGGCAGGTGATGTAGGTCTACCTTAAATGGCAGGTGATGTAGGTCTACCTTAAATGGCAGGTGATACAGACCTACCTTAAATGGCAGGTGATGTAGGCCTACCTTAAATGGCAGGTGATGTAGGTCTACCTTAAATGGCAGGTGATGTAGGTCTGCCTTAAATGGCAGGTGATGTAGGTCTACCTTAAATGGCAGGTGATGTAGGTCTACCTTAAATGGCAGGTGATGTAGGTCTACCTTAAATGGCAGGTGATGTAGGTCTACCTTAAATGGCAGGTGATGTAGGTCTACCTTAAATGGCATATGATGTAGGTCTACCTTAAATGGCAGGTGATGTAGGTCTACCTTAAATGGCAGGTGATATAGACCTACCTTAAATGGCAGGTGATGTAGGTCTACCTTAAATGGCATATGATGTAGGTCTACCTTAAATGGCATATGATGTAGGTCTACCTTAAATGGCAGGTGATGTAGGTCTACCTTAAATGGCAGGTGATGTAGGTCTACCTTAAATGGCAGGTGATGTAGGTCTACCTTAAATGACAGGTGATGTAGGTCTACCTTAAATGGCAGGTGATGCAGGTCTACCTTAAATGGCAGGTGATGTAGGTCTACCTTAAATGGCAGGTGATGTAGGTCTACCTTAAATGGCAGGTGATGTAGGTCTACCTTAAATGGCAGGTGATGTAGGTCTACCTTAAATGACAGGTGATGTAGGTCTACCTTAAATGGCAGGTGATGTAGGTCTACCTTAAATGGCAGGTGATGTAGGTCTGCCTTAAATGGCAGGTGATGTAGGTCTGCCTTAAATGGCAGGTGATGTAGGTCTACCTTAAATGGCATGGGATGTAGGTCTACCTTAAATGGCAGGTGATGTAGGTCTGCCTTAAATGGCAGGTGATGTAGGTCTGCCTTAAATGGCAGGTGATGTAGGTCTGCCTTAAATGGCAGGTGATGTAGGTCTGCCTTAAATGGCAGGTGATATAGGTCTACCTTAAATGGCATGGGATGTAGGTCTACCTTAAATGGCAGGTGATGTAGGTCTACCTTAAATGGCAGGTGATGTAGGTCTACCTTAAATGACAGGTGATGTAGGTCTGCCTTAAATGGCAGGTGATATAGGTCTACCTTAAATGGCAGGTGATGTAGGTCTACCTTAAATGGCATGGGATGTAGGTCTACCTTAAATGGCAGGTGATGTAGGTCTACCTTAAATGGCAGGTGATGTAGGTCCACCTTAAATGGCAGGTGATGTAGGTCTACCTTAAATGGCAGATGATGTAGGTCTACCTTAAATGGCAGGTGATGTAGGTCTACCTTAAATGGCAGATGATGTAGGTCTACCTTAAATGGCAGGTGATGTAGGTCCACCTTAAATGGCAGGTGATGTAGGTCTACCTTAAATGGCAGGTGATGTAGGTCTACCTTAAATGGCAGGTGATGTAGGTCCACCTTAAATGGCAGGTGATGTAGGTCTACCTTAAATGACAGGTGATGTAGGTCTACCTTAAATGACAGGTGATGTAGGTCTGCCTTAAATGGCAGGTGATGTAGGTCTGCCTTAAATGGCAGGTGATATAGGTCTACCTTAAATGGCATGGGATGTAGGTCTACCTTAAATGGCAGGTGATGCAGGTCTACCTTAAATGACAGGTGATGTAGGTCTGTCTTAAATGGCAGATGATGTAGGTCTGCTTAAATGGCAGATGATGTAGGTCTGCCTTAAATGGCAGGTGATGTAGGTCTGTCTTAAATGGCAGGTGATATAGGTCTACCTTAAATGGCAGGTGACGTAGGTCTACCTTAAATGGCATGGGATGTAGGTCTACCTTAAATGACAGGTGGTGTAGGTCTGCCTTAAATGGCAGGTGATGTAGGTCTACCTTAAATGGCAGGTGATGTAGGTCTGCCTTAAATGGCAGGTGATGTAGGTCTGCCTTAAATGACAGGTGATGAAGGTCTGCCTTAAATGGCAGGTGATGTAGGTCTGCCTTAAATGGCAGGTGATGTAGGTCTACCTTAAATGGCAGGTGATGTAGGTCTACCTTAAATGGCAGGTGATGTAGGTCTACCTTAAATGGCAGGTGATGTAGGTCTACCTTAAATGACAGGTGATATAGGTCTACCTTAAATGGCAGGTGATGTAGGTCTACCTTAAATGGCAGGTGATGTAGGTCTGCCTTAAATGGCAGGTGATATAGGCCTACCTTAAATCGCAGGTGATATAGGCCTACCTTAAATGGTAGCGAAGGACAGAATGTACTTTATATCACAACTTATTAAATTATCACAAAGTCCTTCACAATATTATTTCACCATGTAAAATGAAATATAGTTTATATATATAATGTATTCAAGAGCGAGCAATATATATTATTTTAATCAAAAAAAAATGTATGTTGATTACCGGAGGGATCTACTTTGGGACCTTTGTTGTTTTACAGTGAGGAAGACTGAAGACGGAAACCAGGTCTACGAACAATGTTTTTTTAATAATGAAGATTTGTTGTAATGAATGGTTAGCCATGACATTATTAATTTTATTTTATTATATAATCATGGCCGTCTAGTAAATGCTAAAGCCATGTGGGTTATTCAGAGCCTGGGTTGGTGAAGGATCGACACTCCATATGATAATTACGGGACTGTTGTGATAATTTGACGAGAGATGGTTATGCTTTAAAAAAGTTCCAATAATGTTGTTAGTATGGATGAGAGTATTTACCAGTTTGAATACATACACGTGGTAAAATTGGTTAGGAAAAGTCTCCGAGACAATTCATTCAGATTTAGTAATTCTCTCTGGCAAATATCCAGCGAGCAGTCCATTAATACTTTGAAATATTGTGTTGTTCTATGTTTTATGGTGTATAAATATACTTAGTTGGATGAATCTTATTGTAGGCAGCTGGCCCAGTGGCTAACGCGTCGGTCTGGAGTTTTGAGACTCTCTGATCGCGGGTTCTATCCCCACCCGTAGTATCGGTTGCTTGCAATCGTCTCATTACTATTTCGTGAGTCAAGCTGAAGAATATGTAAACATCGTAGATCAACTATCACGTTTGAAAAGATTGCTTGTATTTTGGTGTGATGTGTGCTGACAAGACTGGCAACTAGCATGGCCGTCAAATCCTTCATTTTACAATATAATTAATACTACAGACTCTACGTAAACTTAACTCACGGAGATATGAGACAAGAAACAATATTTGACCGAAAAGGTAGCTGCTTAGCATTATTAAACACAATTATGGAAGGAAACCTCTAAATAAATACAAGATTTTAAATCAGAACACGATCTTTGGTCAAGAAACAAAATAACTAAGTTGCATTTAGTCACAAGGAAACGGGTAATAAACCAGTTCAGCACTGAATCCGTTCTCGGGGTCAGGCAAAGTGAAGGCAGAATTTTAGGTCAGGTCAAGTGAATGCTTGAAGCAAAGAGTTTCCACAAGCTAGGTATCTGTTTATGGGTGTTAATGTTTGTATCACCTGGTGAGGATGGTAACACCTGGTGAGGATGGTAACACCTGGTGTGGATGGTAACACCTGGTGAGGATGGTAACACCTGGTGAGGATGGTAACACCTGGTGAGGATGGTAACACCTAGTGAGGATGGTAACACCTGGTGAGGATGGTAACACCTGGTGAGGATGGTAACACCTGGTGAGGATGGTAACACCTGGTGAGGATGGTAACACCTGGTGAGGATGGTAACACCTGGTGAGGATGGTAACACCTGGTGAGGATGGTAACACCTGGTGAGGATGGTAACACCTGGTGAGGATGGTAACACCTGGTGAGGATGGTAACACCTGGTGAGGATGGTAACACCTGGTGAGGATGGTAACACCAGGTGAGGATGGTAACACCTGGTGAGGATGGTAACACCTGGTGAGGATGGTAACACCTGGTGAGGATGGTAACACCTGGTGAGGATGGTAACACCTGGTGAGGATGGTAACATCTGGTGAGGATGGTAACACCTGGTGAGGATGGTAACATCTGGTGAGGATGGTAACACTTGGTGAGGATGGTAACACCTGGTAAGGATGGTAATACCTGGTGGGGATAGTAACACTTGGTGAGGATGGTAACACCTGGTGAGGATGGTAACACTTGGTGAGGATGGTAACACCAGGTGAGGATGGTAACACCAGGTGAGGATGGTAACACTGGGTGAGGATGGTAACACTGGGTGAGGATGGTAAAACCTGGTGAGGATGGTAATTCCTTTTGAGGATAGTAACACTTGGTGAGGATGGTAACACCTGGTGAGGATGGTAACACCTGGTGAGGATGGTAACGCCTGGTGAGGACGGTAACACCTGGTGAGGATAGTAACACTTGGTGAGGATGGTAAAACCAGGTGAGGATGGAAACACCAGGTGAGGATGGTAACACTGGGTGAGGATGGTAACACTGGGTGAAAACGGTAACACTGGGTGAGGATGGTAACACCTGGTGAGGATGGTAACACCAGGTGAGGATCGTAACACCTGGTGAGGATGGTGACACCTGGTGAGGATGGTAACACCAGGTGAGGATGGTAACACCAGGTGAGGATGGTAACACCTGGTGAGGATGGTAACACCAGGTGAGGATGGTAACACCTGGTGAGGATGGTAACACCAGGTGAGGATGGTAACACCTGGTGAGGATGGTAACACCAGGTGAGAATTGTAGCATCAGGTAACTTACCTGGTGCTCCTAGGTAAGGTGTGACATTTCTTTCAAGCAGTTTCGATGACGTTTCTGCCCTACCAACCTGACCTTTGACCAAGATTTCTAGTTAAGTACTTGTTCAACCATTATGTTCCTGTTTGCAACTCGCTGGCACACACAGCATTACACTTTGATCTGGCTCTTAGCGGAGGCAGTGATTTAGTTTTCTTTTGAATATTTCTACATCTGTTCCGGCCTTATTTCTAATATCTGCTCGAAGAATACTGAAGAGTTTGGCTTCTCTGCATTACACTACATTTATTTTGCACTTCTATATCTTTCCCTTCCCTGACTATTTATGGTAATGAGCATTTTTCACTGTCTCTCTCTCTCTCTCTCGATTATAATTATTATCATAATCATGAGGGAACGCTAAACCCATAGGATTATGCAGCGCATGTGGGGGGGGCGGGGGAGGATGGAAGGCATTCAATCTCAATTCAGGTAACTGGAACACAGATCTAATTCCTCAGATCAAGATCCCCTCACTAGCATCAAGGAACCTCCCATGAGGGGTTTTTACTCTTGAGTAATATGAGGCGTTCCTTCTAGTTTAAGTGGGCAGCAAATAATTTCCTGCCTTGAATGGAGCTGTGAGCACAGAACAATATTATAAACGTGATAGCACAAGTGACATGAATTGTATCACTGTAGGTGTTCACTAGTTTTGAATGTTTTCCTTATCCACCCTGTCGGTTTTTTGGCTTTTGTTAGGTAAGACACATATGCAACAGTTAGGTATCTTTATTATGAAACGTTTCGCCTACACATTAGGCTTCTTCAGTCAAGTACAGAAAAGTTGATAGAAGCAGAAGATACTTGAAGACGAAGAAGCCTACTGTGTAGGCGAAACGTTTCGAAATAAAGATACCTAACTGTTGCATATGTGTCTTACCTAACAACCTGTCGGTATTTTATACCATTTTAATTGTTTTTGGCTTTTGTTGCATTCGCTTTTTTTGTGTTCTCTGCAGTAAATGACAGATCTAGCATGATTATTCCAAAGTCTTTTACCTGTTTCTTATGTTCTGTGAGGTGTGTTGGCTGCATTCTTCGCTCATTTTGAACTCTCATTCTTCCCGTATCCTAGCAACTGAAATTTGTCTTAAATGAACATATTTTAATTTGATCACTGGTGGACCAGTGAGGAAGGTGGCCCCAGGCGAGAATAATTCTACCAGGTGCATTCCTAGACCATTTGTCACTCAAAGGACACATGTTTTAAAGGAGGTGACGACAACAGTGTTCGGTGATAATAATTCAGTGTTCGGTTACAAGTCAACGGGAAAAGAGCATCAGTACAGTGCTAAATTACTATTGACAAATTAGATTACGGTGAACTGAAATTTATGAAAGGGAATTCAGTGAAGGAAGAAGGACGCTTCATCTAGCCTGTCTAAGAATATTTTATGTGACGTACTAAGCTTTTGTAGGTCATTCAGTACTAGAAATAGTGGAGGATCGATCCTCAGTTTACTAATCATGAGATACAGACACGCTAAACTTTCTGGTCTCCCACTAACCCTAAAGTTTCGTGACCTCTTGACCGATATATAGCCTAGTGATTTCCTTCACTTCCTGCATCTCTCCTCCTTACGCCGGGTAGGAAACACGTTCTGTGCAGGAGGCAGAACAAGCAGTTCTATAAGTCATAACACTAGTCGTAAACCAGGAGAAAGCCGATGGTCTTCCCACAAGAAAAAATATTAATAGTTCAGTCGTATATTTGTGTCCAGTAGGCGGATAACAATCCCTCATCAACGACTTCCCACTACCCACGACCCTCCACTCACCACGGCCCTTCACTACCCACGTCTCCACTGCTCACGACCTTCCATCCACAATCCTGCACCACTCAAGGCCCTCTACCTCCCATAACCCTTGCACTACCTAGTCCTGAACTACCCACGACACACCCACGATCCTTCATCTCCCACAGTCATTCACGAACAACCCTCTACCATCTAGTACCTTTCATCTTCTACGACGTTCCACAACCTCGCATCGCTCAGAACCTTGTACCACACACAACGCTTCAACAGATTAATATCGCATCAACGAGGGAACAAACGGAGCTACTGAACTGAATGTAATTATTAGTAGCATCCCTTAAAGGATACATTTAAGAGGTTATCTGAATAGGTTTTCTCTTCTGTCTTTTCGATATTATTTTACTCATAACTCGAGAACGCCTCATCAATGAGCTTCATCTAAAGGAGAAGTAGTTATGGCAGACAACATACATAACTTGATAGGAATAATAGGAATAAAGGATAGGAATAATAGGGTTTACAAAGCTGAAGGAGGAGTAAGCTTGATCGTGGGCAGGAGCTGAGACCCGACCCACGCAGTATCATAAACACGTCTAATACACATAAAATGCAGAGTTTTCTATCGCAACATATTAAAGATCCAACAAAAGTAAGTAGGTGTTAATGTATGGTACACAGTACAGACAAGATGAAGAATTAGACACATGTGCAGCATCTGGGTACCTTTATTGTAGACGTTTCGCCATCCAGTGGCTTTATCAATACAAATTCAAGGATAAAATTGAAAGACAGTAGAACTACATTCAAAAGATGAGGTAATCAGTCCCTCGGCCTTGAAGGATATGACTGGAAATTGTAGCATCTCCCATCTATAGTCCAATATACGAGTCTGTTGGTCTAAAGTTACATAAGGACATAACATAAGAAGAAATCTATTTACTCATGTGCAAGTCCCATTCAAATTCAGCCCCTTTCATTCATGTATTTATCCAACCTAAACTTGAAACTACCCAAGGTTTTAGCTTCAATAGCCCTACTAGGTAGACTGCTCCACTCATCAACTACCCTATTTCCAAACTAATACTTTCCAAATCTAAACTTATCTAATATGAATCCATTATTGAAAGTTCTTCCTTGGAGGGAGATCCTTAAGACTTTATTTATATCCCCTTTACTAATACCCATCTTCCACTTGTATGCCTCGATCATGTCTCCTCTCATTCTTTGTCTTACAAGTGAATGTAATTTAAGGGATTTCAATCTTTCTTCGTACGGAAGATTTCTAATGCTATGTATTAATTTTGTCATACTTCACTGAAGGTTTTCTAATGAATTTATATCCATCCTGCAGTGTAATGTGATCCTTTATTGACAACGTTTCGCCCACACAGTGGGCTTTGTTGTCAGATCTGTTTGTGACTTGATAAAGCCCACTGTGTGGGCGAGACGTTGTCAATAAAGGATCACATTATACTGCTTATGTGTTTATTTTTCCATTGTGTTGTATTTTAAACCATTTATTTCCATATTCTGTAATATGGAGACCAGAACTGAGCTGCATAATCTAGGTGAGGCCTTACTAATGATGTATAAAGCTGTAATATAACCGCTGAACTTCTGTTGCTTACACTTCTTGATGTAAATCCCGGTAATCTCTTTTCCTTATTACGTACGCTTAGGCATTGCTGTTTTGGTTTAAAGTTGCTGCTTACCATAACCCCCAAGTCCTTTTCACAATCTGTATGGCTCGGTTCTGTATTATTTAGCTTGTAAGTGCTAGGATTATAGACATTCCCTAACTTCAGAACTTTGCATTTATCTACAATGAACTTCATTTGCCACTTTTCTGACCACGAACTGAATCTAAATCCTCCTCAAGTTTCGTGACATCTACATTTGAATCAGTTATCCTACCTATCTTCGTGTCATTAGCGAATTTCCTCATGTAATTCCCTCGACAAGGTCAATGATATATATTATAAAAAATAACGGGCCTAAAACTGATCCCTGTGGAACACCACTTATTACATATCCTCGTTCAGATTTAGCCCCATTTATGCACACACTGCTTTCTGTTCGTGAGCCATGACTCGATCCATGACAGCAGTTTTCCCCCAATTCCATGAGCTGCCACTTTAACAGTCTCTGGTGCGGTACTCTAAAATCCAAATAAACAATATCGAATTCTTTATCATGATCAACAGCCTTAAAAGCTTTACTGAAGAAAGTTAGTAAATTAATTAGGCAGGAACGGCCCCTCGTGAATCCATGCTGAGTATCATCAATCAAATTATGCTTATCAAGATGACTTCTAATAATATCAGCTATAATTGACTAGTAATTTGCCTACAAGTGAGGTCAGGCTTATTGAGCGGTGATTTGACAGTAACGACTTGTCCCCTGCTTTAAAAAAAGGAAATTACATTGGCCATCTTCCACATATCAGATACCACACCTGTTTGAAGAGAGAGATTGAAAATATTAGTCAATGGTTCACAAAGTTCCATTTTACACTTTATAAGATCTCTTGAAAAAACTCATCGGGGCCCGGGGATTTATTTTGTTTCAATCGGTCTATCTGTTTGACAACAATATCGCTAGTGACTGTAATTATTACATTTATCTTCTTCAGGTCCACTATAAAAATTTATTATTGGGATATTATTAGTGTCTTTCTGTATGTAAACCGAGAGAAAATAATTATTAAAAATTGGTCTATAATATCTCCCACCTATAGACCAATAGACCCATAATATTGCCTTCATTAAAACCAATTTACAGAAGACTGGATATAAATGTATTTAAAGGGGGAAAAACTCACTGTACCAGAGCTTTACTACTAAGCTGAATTAAAACTAAATAATAGAAACAGTGAAAAAATCGTAGAATCTAATGTGACTACGAAGAAATAAAGCATTTCCTTCTCTTTATTGTAGTGGGATGATTAATTTCAAGAGGCGATCACTCGGGAAATGATGGAAATGTGACTTAAGAAATCGTAATGACACGATTGCATTATTAAGAAGCAAAACATAATTTTGTTCCAGTACTCCAGTGAAACTCAGAGAAAACTCTGTGCGTCACTGTTAGTGTTTAGGTATATTAATGAAAAGACGTGAAAAGCTAGAAAAAAAGCTAGCTACCAAAAAAAGTTAAAGGCGAGTATTTTCAGGTGAGGCGGCGGTCACCAGTAGCAACATGATTGGCCAGAAATTAAAGCCGCGATTAGCTGATGGAGGATCGAGCCTCCACCAGGCTTTACGTTGAATGATCTACTCGGATTTAGTGCTTCATGAAATGTATTATAATTCAGGTTAGAAGAGAATAAGTAACGGAGTTGAAATGGTTAAAGCAACAGAGGAGAGGACAGGTTAGGTCAGGCTAGGTTAGGTCAGGCTAGGTTAGGTTAGGTTAGGTAAGATTCGTCAGGAAACAGGACAAGTGTTTCCTGATGCGGGTCTTAGATGATGACCCGCTGTTGGAGCTTTTGGGCATCTGACCGAGGCCTTCCGCTGGCTTACCGGTCCACCCCTTTAAAAATTATGGTTATAGTTATAAGGCGAGGACAGATTTACTTTACACCACAGTCAGATCAAAGGAAAAATAACGTTGCAGGATTAGCTAATGACAGGGAGAATAGAAGGGAAAACACTTGAATTGACAGAGAATTGAATTGACGGAGAGATTTGTTAGAGTTTAAATAAGAGCAATTACCAGTACCAAATATGGAACATAGATTAAACTAAAAATAATCATCAAGCACTGAAACAACTAATGATGAACTGAGAGGAAGTTCTGGACGCAACTTGATACATTAAGACGTCAGGATCAAAGTGAATCACTTACAAGTAGTCAGAAAAGGAACTCGCAAACTGTGCAAGCCTTAACAAATCTCTAATAACAGGTAAAATATCAGACGATTGGAAGATAATACACATAATACTAATATTCAAGAAATACAGCAGGCAGAAAGCCCTGACTTACACACCAGTGTCTTAACGAAAGCAACATTCAAATTACTGGGAAAGATTGTTAGGTAGAAACTTGTTTAACATCTTGGCACCATGTTGATGATTAAGACAAATGTGCAGTAGTTGGTTATCTTTATTATTGAAGCATTTCGCCTACACAGGCTTCTTCAGTCAAATACAGAGGCAGCAGGTGTAGTAGTGAAATGAAGATGTGATCGGTGCATCAATCTTGGAGACATAGTATTTGAGGTGGTCGGTCTGTCAGGCTTGAGAAGAATTTAACTCCATGGTCTGGAACGACATGAAGCTGGAGTATGAGAACGGAGTGTTAAATACTGTCGAAGGTGAGGTCGAAGATCTCGAAGACATTGTAGGAGACGGGATTCACTAGTAGAAGTAAGAAGACAAGTCCCTCTGGAATCCAACAATTCTCACTCATAACTAGTTAGTAGTTACCCGATGAAGAGTGGAAGATACTGTTGTGTTGCAGTGTCTGACAGGTTGAAAATTATATAAAATATTGACACTACTTGACACTGTTGTAGATAAATAGTTCAGAGAGCCGACAAGTTGATAAGTTAGACACATGTGCGACACATGGGTATCTCTAATGAGGAAACGTTTCGTCATACAGTGGCTTCATCAGTCCATACAAAGGAGAATCGTGAAGAACAGGAGTGTGGGGTAATCAGTCCCTCAGCCTGGAGTCGATGTTCTTCACGATTCTCCTTTGTATGGACTGATGAAGCCACTGTGTGACAAAACGTTTCCTCATAAGAGATACCCAAGTGTTGCACATGTGTCTAATTTATCTACTTGACATTACTAAATTCCTCACAAAACACCAGCAGGGATGAACACAAAGTTTGTACTTTACAAACCTTTTTAGGAACATAACACAGCAGAGGCCAACCAAGGAAGAGAGAAACGAGTATATTACACATTACTAGACTGCAAGAAGGCATTTGATTCATTGCCAAACAGACTACCCAGCAAATTAGAGGAACTAGTTGGGGTACAAGAAAGCGGGTTATGGGTAGAGAAACTCTTTAACATTAGAAAACAAATTAGTTTATCATAAGACTATTCCATATTTGTTGATCGTAAAATAATTAGCTGGACAAAAAATTTGGAGCTCACCTTTTATGTCCACTTCCTGTGCACACTCAAAATTGTAATTAGAAATAGGTGTTTATATTTATAAGGAGATGATCTATGGTTGAGCTACAGTTGTCAAGTTCTGGAACACAGGAGACGAAGTTTAGGGCGATAAGGAACAAAAAGCAGAAGACCCATAAATTAACAATAAATTTGAGGAAGCACTTAAACATTAAAACAATGAAGTGCAAAGAACGAATTATAATAGTTACCTAACCGCATAAGACTGGAGAACTTAATCAAGGGTATCTGGGTAGAATGTTAAAGGGCAGGAGAGAATGGATAGACTAGCAGAGACGATAACATCACCTCCATTGATGCTTATGTAAATATATATTGCTAAACGAAAATCAATTGATCCTTAGACAGTATCTTCTTGAGCTTCCAGTGACGAAGCAGAGACTACATTAATCCCTAACACTCTCCAGAACTCGAAGTAACCTGGTAAATAAATTACTGATAATGTTGAAGCAAGAGGAGAGACAGTAGTTAGCTACAGGTTTCTGCCTTGGACCTTCTTATTATGTGAGGTAATGGAGATGATAATGAGGGTGAACTAATACTCGAGGAAGTATGACACAATCAAGAACGTCAAGAACGGGTTTAGAGAGACTAAAATGTCTTCTTAAACATTTAAATGACAGTGGGACACAGATCAAATAGGAAAGAGAACGTTGGGAGGATTGAATATTCTTTGCCACAGTATTTGCCACAGTGTAATACCTTGACACTGCTGCTCCATTATCAGGGTTTGTGAGGAAGGAAGATCAGATGTGAGACCAGGTGTCCTGTTTCTGTCTGCGGAGATAGGAGTGTTGGCTGTTAAGTTTGGCATCCTGGTTCTATCAGGGGGCTGTGGTTAAAATTCCCATGGAAGCTGACCTCTGATCAGACGTAAAGGAGAAGGGAGCCTTTACAGGCACAGAGGAAGTAGCTGAGAGAGGACTTTTGGGAAGAGAGAGAACGTGATGAGGAGCCTTGGTTGGGCACAGAGATGGAGTTCTGTGCGAGTAGTTGCTAGCTGAACTCAGGGGACAGAGTTGAGGTCCGAGTGTAACGTATTGGGACCTGTGGCTAGAAGCTGACTGGTCTTGTAGGAGTGATCAACTAAGAACTATTTTATTCTTTAAGTTGGCATTCCATTTCGTCAGCTAATTGTGTTGCTCTGTCTTAATATTCTTGTATCATCCCCCCAATTACCTTAATATCCGATCCCTTTCTCTTTGATCATATATACTACAGTAGTAAATATTAATACATTGTAAATGAGTGGAATAATATATTATCTTTCACCGTCTTCAATTTGTTACTCTGATTTGTGAGTAGAAATAGAAAGAGCTCACAGTAGTGAGGAGAAGTTGTGTACTCACTGCCTCGCCTCATCACTCCCCTGTTCATTTTATTATCAGCTATTTGTATACCGTTTGTAAAACGGTTCTACCTTTCTCCTCCATGATATAACAACAGTATCTCACAAGAGACTAACACACAAACTGTAAAAACAGTATGGAAAAGGGGTTGGGATAGAAAGTATTCATCGTGATAGAAGAATGTGGGAAAAAAATTCCCAAAAGGGAAGGCTGTAGACACATGTTGCACATGTGTCTAATTTATCAATTTATCAGCTTGTCGGTTCTCTGGACCATTTATCTACAAAAACAGTATCGTATTAAGATGCACTCTGAGACTGGTATTGTCGTGATAAACATTACACTCCTGGTGATGAAGTACGACATGAGTGGTTTGTGAGGTGGACCTGCTTAGCTTGGGCCAGTAGTAGTGGTGCAATGCTCCTTCTCTTATGCTCTTTGTAGAGCTAATAACGAAATTAAATTAAGGAGAACACCGGAGAAGGTTATATGAGAACCCGTCTGACTATTGGTGCTCAAAACTAGCAAGTGCAAGGTCATTAAAACAGGGGAAGAAGAAATATGAAAAAGAGCGAAATACAGACTGGGAAAGGACGCAAAGGATATAAACATAAGAGAGGGAACAGGACTTACGAATAAGCAAATGTCACCGTCTAATAATCGCTGAGCTGCATATGCGTCTGGGAACGTAACCATGATATTAAATTCAAGAACTTCAACCACGAGTCATTCACGTGGAAAAACCTATCCAGACACTAGAAGAAGTTCAGCAGTTTGCTGCAAGAATTGGCCCAGAGATACGAGAAATGACGTATGAAGAAAACTAAAACTATTTTTTTCAATATTGAAGTTACTCAGAAAACTCGATCAAGCTAAAACAGACCGAAAGAAGGAGAGAGAGTGCACATGAGGTGTGGTATAATTAGTGCTCATCGGTCGTAGACGGCTGAAGGAAAGCAGTCAGCAACACTAAGTTGTTTAATAGATGTACTAAAGTCCCTGTGCTGACTTGATAGAGTTTGAGTCATGGTTCCCTGAACTGGTGATGGTACAGTATACAGTACTGACTAGATGAGGAATTACACACGTGTGCAACATCTGGGTATCTATTATAAGACGTTTACGCCATCCAGTGGCTTTTTCAATACAAATTCAAGGACATAATTGGAAGACTGTAGAACTATATACAAAAGATGAGGTAATCAGTCCCTCAACCTTGGAGTTGATAAAAAAGCACCGTAGTCGTGAATACTCTTCAAGACTACTGTGTTTTTCATTAACTCCAAGACTGGGGGAATGATTACCTCATCTTTGGTATATAGTTCTACTGTCTTCCAATTATATCCATGAATTTATATTGATAAAGCCACTGGATGGCGAAACGTCTATAATAAAGATACCTAGATACTGCACGTGTCTAATTCTCCCTGAAGTATTTATTAGAGAGGCGCATTCTCTAGGGAATAAGGTTACGTCACCAAGCCTGTGAGATGCTGATCCATGGAAATCCAGTAGAATATATATATAGAGTAGAGGCTACTATAGAACTACTGGAAATCGGGTAGCGAGTTTACACAGCTGCTTATGAACACTTGGAACAGCTATTGATTGACCTCGACGATGATGCTGAACTTCAGAACGGCTTTAGTGAGAGACAAGACCTTGTTCTCAAAGCTTGTTGCAAACATAAAAAGGCCCAGACAGATTGGTCAGACCCTGGGCAGGCAAGCTCAGTATTTCAAGCACCTCCGGTGTTGCTGCACCTGCCCCGACTAATTCTGCCAACATGTTATGGAAACGATTTTAACAGTCGGATTGATATTGGGACTTGATATAATTGGTGCTAATTACAGGCACACTATAAAACTCCTGAAGTGTATTGTGATAAAGATCAGATTACAGCTAATCTGCCTTCACTCTCCCATTGCTTGCTAGATTTGCTAACGTTCAGAATAGCTCTGGGAAACAGCCGCAGGTTACTGTCCTCTTATTAAGACTTAACAGGCAGTGACTTGGCGTTCGATCCACTCGTTCAGAGGATATTGCCAGAGGAACACCTCACTGCAAGGTGGGTGCTATTCAATTTAGCTGGGTTTTTCCAAAGTCCCGGTAAACAGTTACACAATCTGCTGAAGTTCACGCTTTGCCTTGACGATCAGCAGGAGACGATTCATGCAGTAGTGGTGGATCATCTGCCTGCTACCATGCAAAAGGGTATCTAGAGCAGTGTTACCTAGGGTAAGACCAATGTGGAACTAGCTGGTTTGATTTCTCGCCAGTCAGAGTCCGCCCCTCATTTCTTTTTATTGACAATGATTTTTAGCAGGTTCGTGCTGAGAATGATAATAAATGATGCTTTTGTTGACCAGGACTGGTGGTTACATGATTTTTTGGGGTCACTTCCTGGTGGTTAGGGAAGCAGCGGAGGCGAACCAAAACGACTAGGAAAAGGGAAGATTCATAAGGAAAGGTCGGTACCCAGTGCAAAGACAAGAAATAATAGCAGAATTTATGGGTCAATAAGGCATTTAGAGAAGCTAAGAGAAGGCGGAGGAGGACTTGGAAGAAATGTAGATAATAATAATATATCTTTATTTACTACAAGTACATGTACAAGGTATACAGGCCTAGCTGACATCAGTGATATACTACTAAACAGAAAGTCACTTGTTATGCAGAGCATTTCGGGCAAATTAGGTCAGCTTTGTCACATGATGCGACCCACACCAGTCCACTAACACCCAGGTACCTATTTTACTGATGGGTGAACATAGACAGCCAGTGTAAGGAAACAAGTCCGATGTTTCCACCCTTTCGCCGGGAGATGAGATGAAATGGCCGAAAATAGGAAAATAGAAAATAGAAAAAACAGGGTGTGGTTTCAAAAATAATACAGAAATGAAAGCCAAAACTGAACCAAAGTTACTCGACCACGTAAGAAAGGACGAGTGCAGGGATTTATTTGAGAATGCTTAAGGCAGGAGGAAAGTTGATGGAAGATGACAGAAAATAAGAGAAGAATTTAGCTCTATTCGAAAAACGTTTACGCATAAGAAAATGGAGATCTACCCGCTGTCACTGAAGTCAGAAGAGACTAACCTAAACTTGATATATGAAGATACACGCATACAAACACATTAAATAATTACTGCTTGCTGAATATCACTTTAAAGTTGTATTATTATTATATGTAATGTTCATCTTGTATATAAAATACATATATTACCTAATATCACAAACGTATTGCTGTTCTATGCAGGAACGCCTATAACAATATATTTTAAACCTGGAGCTGTTTATTTGCTGCTCAGTTAGGTGTATATACATTACAAATGTTGGTGGTTATCACAAAGAAAGCAGCTGTGAAGGATCAGTACGAGGAAGGAAGAAGAGCAGCTTATGAGATGTTACCAAGAAGTCTACAAGAAGGTTAAATGATTTAGGGAGGTTTTCTCAGTTAAATCAGAATTATTTCCAGAGAGTCAAACAGGAATAGTGCACCAACGAATACTGGACACAATACACAAAATGGGGAAGAGGTGAAAAAACTGGGTGAGCTAGATACCTCGATGACAACTGAACTAGACTACACCTCTTCATGCCTACAAGTCAATTGAAACAGGGCAACTGGTAGAATGTTCTCGATATTTTAAAAATGGGAGACAGACTGATATCATTAAATTGCAGTCCAGTTTCACTGACAGGCATTATATACATAAGGTTTTGGAGATTATCAGGTGAGTAGTGGAGCACCCAGGTAGGAAAGGATTAATAAACAACAGCAAACAAGGTTTTTCACATAAATCCTGTCTCCCCAATATGACGAAGTAGCTAAAGATAGGCTGGGGAGAGAGGGCTGGCGGACAACGTATTTTTTTTACTGTGAGAAAGCGCTCGATACAGTACAATACAAGAAACTGATACAACAGCTAGAATAACAGATAAAACACTACTGTAGATCAAGAGATATTAATCAGGAAGAACATAATGTGTTGTTTTCCAGGAAAAATTGTCAGAATGAGCAAATGTGACTAGTAGGGTTGAACAAGTGTCAATTCTTGGACCAGTACTCCTTCTTGTTTAAGAAAACGAAATGACAAGGACTGATCCGAGTCTTGCATGTTCGTAGATGATGTGAAACTAATGAGAAGAAAACTGGCAGAAACAGACCAAGAAAGGTTGTAAATGGATTTGGACAAGCGGTAAGACTGGTTTGACAACGGAATACTGGAATTTAACAACAGCAGACGCATAGTTATGAAAATTGAGGAAGGAGCACAGACGGCTGGAAAAAGAGTACAGGCTTGGGAACAAAAACTCTAGTATCCCTAAAAGAGAAGGACCTCGGAGTAAGCATGCTTCCGAGCATATCACATGAATTGCACATCAACCAAATAACCATCGCCGCAAACGCGTGGCTGACAAATTTAAAGATTGCTGTCTGGAACCTCAGCAAGGAGTCACAAGACATGTTCCTCAGGAGTGTCTTGGATAACCCGTCTGGAACCCATATCTAATAAAGCATCTCAGTAAGCTGGTTTGTAAGGAACCTCGTCCCACAGCTGAGAGGTGAGAGCTGCGCGAGAAGGCCAAATGAGCTAAACCGTTAACAGTAGGTCCAGGGGTGATATGATTACGACATACAAAGTACTGACAATATGGACAGAGTAATTTACTTAGAGCTGTAGAACGAGGGCACAGCTAAAAAAATAAATTCAGATAAGTCATATGGATGCTAGGAAACATTTCTTCAGTTTTAGAGTTGTCAGTAAGTAGAACGGCCAAGACAGCCAAGGAAAGGGAAAACCCAAGAGAGGTCAGCTGAGGGGTGAGGCCGGGAGCTGAGACTCGACCCCTGCAACCACAAATAGGTCAGTAAACCACATGTCTGACTCCTTACACTACATGCAATACTAGAGATGTCTCACTTCACTCATGCATCACATGTCTCCCTCCATACTCTTATACATCACTCCACACCCTTATACATCACTCCACACCTTCATACAACCTCCACACCCTCATACAACACTCCACACCCTCATACATCACTCCACACCCTCATATA
Organism: Cherax quadricarinatus; assembly: GCF_038502225.1. Classification (NCBI taxonomy): domain Eukaryota; kingdom Metazoa; phylum Arthropoda; class Malacostraca; order Decapoda; family Parastacidae; genus Cherax; species Cherax quadricarinatus. Next base: position 17,780,320 of record NC_091361.1, read on the forward strand.
TCACTCCACACCCTCATACATCACTCCACACCCTCATACATCACTTCACACCCTCATACATCACTCTACACTTTCATACATCACTCCACATCTCTCATACATCACTCCACATCTCTCATACATCACTCACACCCTCATACATCACTCCACATCTCTCATACATCACTCCACACCCTCATACATCACTCCACATCTCTCATACATACCTGGAGTATACCTGGAGAGGGTTTCGGGGATGAACAGCCCCGTGGCCCGGTCTGTGACCAGAACTCGTGGCGGATCAGAGCCTGATGAACCAGGTTGTTACTGTTGGCCACACGAACCCCACAAGGCTGGTCAGGTACTGACTTTAGCTGCCTGTCCAAAGCATTCTTGAAGACAGCCAAGGGTCTATTTGTAATCCCCCTTATGTATGCTGGGACGCAAATGAAGAGTCTTGGGCCCCTGACACTTATTGTGTTGTCTCTTAGTGTACTCGTGGCGCCCCTGCTTTTCATTGGAGGTATGTTGTATCTCCTGCCCAGTCTTTTGCTTTCGTAGACAGTGATTTTCGTGTGCAAATTTGAGACTAGTCCCTCTAGGATTTTCCAAGGGTATATTATCATGTATCTTTCTCGCCTGAGTTCCAGGAAATGCAAATCAAGGGACTTCAACCATTCCCAGTAATTTAGGTGCTTTATCGTACATATACGCGCCGTGAAGTTCTCCGTACATTCTCCAGGTCTGCAATTTCGCCTGCTTTGAAAAGTAGAGTACAGCAGTATTCCAGCCTAGAGAGAACAAGCGATCTGAAGAAAATCACCATGGGCTTGGCGTTCCTAGTTTTGAAGGTTCTCATTATCCTTCCTATCATTTTCCTAGCAGATGTGGTAGATACCTTGTTGTGATCTTTGAAAGTGAGATCCTCTGACATTATCACTTCCAGGTTCTTCACATTATGTTTCGCTCTACTGTGTGATTGGAATTTGTTTTATACTCCGTTACACTTCTAATCTCCTCGAGTTTTCCATATCGGAGTAATTGAAATTTCTCTTCATTGAACTTCCGTAGTCCATATAAAGATTTGGTTAATGTCCCCTTGGACACCACTCCACATCCTTCATAGAACACTCCACACCCAACATACATTACTCCACACCTCTCATACATCATTCCACACCCCAAGTGTCTCACTCCATACCCACATGTCTCACTCAATTCGTATGTCTCTTCACACTCCACTCGTCTCTCTCCATATCCCACATTTCTCTCTCCACAAATCACATATTTCACTCCATATCCTACATGTCACCATCCAAACTACACATCTCTCAGTCCGCAACCTATATATTTCTCAATGCACACCCTGAAATACAACACTCCATGCCTCACATTTCTCATTCCACGTTCTTTATTTTTCACTCTATATTCCATATTTTTCTCACCACCCGGTTCACTTCATATCCCATACGTCTGATTTTAGACACCACCCAGTGCTCCACATGGCACATTTCCACATGGCTTATTCACACCCCGCATGTTACATGTCTCACTCTGTTCCACCTGTATGTCTCATTCAAAACCCCACCTGTCTAACCTTATACTTCCATGGCTTATCCTACAGTCCTACAATTCTCAAACTACAAGACACATATCTCACTTCACAACCCACGTGTCTCTACGTCTCGGATCTTTCTCCCTACAAGCTTCATCTTTCTCGCTACGACATATATGTAATACTCTACAACCTACGTATCTCTCCCTTCAAGCTGCATATATCACTACAACACAACACTCTGAACACAAGCTCATTGAATTGTTGAACTCTTGCGACTGAATAATCAGTTTGTCTTACAGGTCCCTTATTGCGCTATATTTCAAGACGATAATGCACCAATACACACCGCTAGAGTTGTGCAGAATTGGAGTGAAGAACATGGATTGGTCCCCACAATCACCGGATCTAAACATTATCGAGCATCTGTGGGGTCAGTTAGAACAGCAAGTCAGGAACCAGTTTCCTCCATCCTCGATTTTGGAAGGGTTAGAGCAGGTTTTGCTTGAGGAATGGCTCAAAATTCCCCTGGATTCTCTTCAAATGCTATATGAATCAATTCTTCGACGAAATGATGCTGTTTTAGCTGCAAATTGCGAACCAATTCCATATTGCAAATAAAAATTGTTAAAGGGCAAGGTGTTTATATTTGTCCAACCCTGTATATGTAATACTCAACAGCTTATGTTGATATCTCTCCCTACAATCTGGATTTTTCACCCTGCAACATATAAGAATTACTCTATAACTAAATATCTCACCCTGCAACATATATATATATATATATATATATATATATATATATATATATATATATATATATATATATATATATATATATATATATATATATATATATATATATATATATATATTACTCTACAACTTACATCTCTCTCCCTCCACCCTACGAACCTCGTAGTAAAAAACATGCTTGAAAAAGGTAATTTTGTGTTATTTATGTGGTTTAATACCTGTGGACTGCACGTGCGTTATTATGATCGACATTCACATGGCTACTTATACAAAAAATACTTTAATCTATAAAACAGAGGTTAAAATAAACCTTATGTGTATACACAACTCTGGGTGTATATTCCAGTGTTAATGTTTGTGACGGTAACTTAGTAGTTTAGTGATGGGTCGCCCCACCCACGTCTCGCCCTCCTCGTAAACCCGGCTATTGAAGCCTTGTTATGGTCTCTGTGGCAGTTACTCTGACACTTACACATCGCTGCGAGGGTCTTGCAACAGCTTACTGCAGCCACCTCACGGACCTCAGTTCAAGCACTTCCTGCTGTGTCACGCTGCACTCTCGTTGAGCTGTGCAACTTACTGAAAGTGTAAACAACGCAATTTGCTTGATCTGTGTCGACATGATTGAACGTCTAGCACTGTGATTCTCATAATTAGGTTCGTTTCAGGAATATTCAAAGATAAAGTTTGCTAAAAATTGTTAAATCTCCTGTTTTATTGTGTTCCAATTTGTGAATTACCATCTGTCAGAGTCTGTTGTCCATAGACACTTGGCCTTTTTTCATGTTTTTTTTTATATACGTACTCGCCTATATGTGATTGCAGGAGTCGAGTCTCAACTCCTGGCCCCTCCTCTTCGCTGGTCGCTACATGGTTCACTCTGACCTGGCTCCGAAAGCGCTATAGTACCCCTTGTTATAGTTATGTATGGATCCTACCTCTACCATTCCACTGTACACGTCGTTCCACTTCATAAGGCAGAATAAATACTCCCTAACATCCCTGCGACTCGTCTGTGCTTTCAGCTTCCTGCTGTACCCTAGTATTCTTGGTTTTCCACCTTATCCATTCCACTTCGTATTTCGTATGCCACTGTCATATCGTCCTTAGTCCTTCTTTCCTCTATTGTCGTAAGGTTTTGTTCCGTTAATCTCGTCTCAGATTATAATCTGGGACAAGCAGTTTTTCAAACGTCTTTACTTTCTACAGTTTCTAGACATGATTCATCAGGCGTTCCTTTTATACTGGTGCTGCATGTTCCACTATGTCCCAGACAAATACCATATACAGTGTCATGAATGTTTCCTAGCTGAGATTTTGCAATACCCGTATTGCTGATGCAGTTATTCGGTTGATGTGCTTAGGACAAGATGCACCCCGATTTCCGAGGTCCTTCTCTCTGAGTAACGAATGCAGTCTTTGACCCATCCAGAAGCCTCTATTCCATCTGCGATCATCTTTGACCGAAAAAATCTTCATAACTCTGCCTTTGCTTAAGTTATATTATGGAGTTATTTGTCATACCAGACCTGTAACCTGTCCAGGTCCATTTGTAGACATTATTGGTCCTCTCTTATTTGTATTTTTCTCATTAATTTTACCTTATCTGCGAAAACCGGTACTTCTGACTCTGCTACTTCCATTATGTAATCAAAGCACACAAGAAATCATGCCAGTCCCAGTACTGATCCCTGAGGGACCCCACTATTCACACACGCCCATTTCGAGACCTCTTCTCGGACAGTTACGCCTTGTCACCTTCCTGTGAAGTAATCCTCGATCCACTGTTATTCCTTCCTGCTCCTCTAGCTTTTGTCCTAGTATCTTTTACGGTACTGCTTCAAATGCCTTCTTACAGTCCAAAAATATGCAATCCTGCTTTGCTTTTGTTACTTTGTTGTAGAACTCCAAAAGGTTGGCGAGAAAGGATTTGCCATCTCTAAAGCCGCGTTGGCTGTTGTTATGAACCAGCTACTTTCTAGGTGCTCCTCAACTCTTCCCTTGATAATTTTCACTACCTTACGCAGCATGTCAACAATACCAGCCTGTAGTTTAATACTAGTTGTCTCTTCCCTTTCTTGAATATTGGTACTACTTTTGCCATCTTCCATACCTCTGGCAGTTGCCTGGTGTCAGTCGACTTGAAGACTGTGGCTAGTAGCTCAACACAATGCAATTGCTCTCTCACATGGGACCCAAAGGAAATGTTGTCTATTCCCTTTTTCTTGGAGGTGTCTTGTTTTACAAAAGTTCCCTCACCTCTTCTGTTGAATGTATTGTATCCAGTACTCGCTGGTTCACTCTTCCTCTCTGGATGTCTGGTAATGTCTTCATTTCCACTAATTCTGCCTCCATATATTTCTTGCTCTTACATCGTCAGAGACTTCCTGATAATTTCTTGTGTGCTCTTTTCTTTCGTCCTGATTACCTAGTCCTTTACTGTTGGTTTTCTCCTGTTGTGACTGTATAGCAACTTTGATTCGGATTTTCCCTTTAATATTATGTATTCTCAAACTGTCGTTGAGCCTCTCTTCTTACCTTTGCATATTCATTTCTGGCTCTTCTGCTCGCTTTTTTTTTCCTGCATTCTTTGCCTTTTATATTTTTTTCCCTTTTTAACGTACAGGTTTTTGGCTCTCTGCACTTCTGGGTGAACCATGAGCTTACTGTTATTTTCATTGCATGTTCTAAGACACTTATGCAACACATGGGAATCTTTATTGAAGAAACGTTTCGCCACACAGTGGCTTCATCAGTCCAATACAAAGTAGAAATGGGTAAGGAGAGTAGAAGTATGAGGTAATCAGTCCCTCAACCTGGATTCGATGTGTTCAGTCCATCACTCTTGTAGTAAGTGTAGTAAGAGTGATGGACTGAACACATCGAATCCAGGTTGAGGGACTGATTACCTCATACTTCTACTCTCCTTACCCATTTCTACTTTGTATTGGACTGATGAAGCCACTGTGTGGCGAAACGTTTCTTCAATAAAGATTCCCATGTGTTGCATAAGTGTCTCAATTCTTCAACTTGTCGGTTTTCAAAACCATTCATCACATTGTATGTTCTAATCATCTGTATGAATGTCTCCTCCGCCTCATGGCACTTTTTAGCTACTTACTCCATTCTCTCGGTTAGCTTCCCTTCCAGTTCCTTTTCTCAATGCACTTCATTTAGAAATTGCTTCATGCCTATGTAGTTTGTCTTGATATTTGGTTTCTATCTTTCTTCCCACGTTCTCTCTCCAAGTTTACCTTCACCAGGGAAATCGAAATGTAAGACTGTGTGGTTACTAGCACCGAGGGTCCTCTTGTATTCAGTATCTCCTACATCAGAATCACTTAGGGTGAATACATTGTCCAACCTTTGCTGGTTCACCCCCCCCCTCTCTCAGGTTGTGTTCTGGATGTACTGGTGCATTTCCAGAACACTCCATTGTTTCTGGTCCACCCGTGAGGTATCAGGTTCTTGTTGTTAGAGCCTCCCATGATAAGCAGCTTTCAGTTGCTCTTGTGGACTTTTCTGTCCCCCTCCACTATTGAGTTCCCCATCGCTCTGCTGTTGCCATCTTGCTACTATCTTGGTTTTCTTCTGTCAGTAGAGGGTTATACATCGCTGCCATCATCATTCATTATTCTTGTTCGTTTTTCAGTCTGCCATTCCGGTTTTCGGGATCCTGATTCCTGGCTTTTGGACATTGGCAGGGGAGACAGGGACAGGGGATGTTGGAAGTAAGGGAGCAGGAATTGGAAGTTGGGAATGGAGAGCAGGGTTCCTGAATTGGGAGGTTGTGAGTTATTGTGTTTAAGCAGGAAAGGGAGCTAAAGATTGAGGGTGCTTAGTGTCGGGGCGTACCTGGCACTTTTCCGAATGCACAATCATCACATCTGTTCATTCATTCTCTGACTCATCGTCCTGCTTCCAGCATTTCTGTTTGCTCCTCTCCCTTAAGTATGTGTGTTGTGTGTACTCAACTGTACCTGCTGTTTGTGGTTGCAGGGGTCCAGACTTAGCTCCAGGCCCCTCCTCTCCACTTGCCGCTACTGGCTTCAATCTTTCCAGGCTGCGTGAGCTCTACCATACCTGTTCTTAATATACGCTTTTAAAAATATTATTTGGCCAAAAAAATAATTTCCTTAAGAAATCATTCATATAAATTAATAACAGGCACTGAAATGGATATTCAAGAGTGAATTTGTCTGCTTTGTCAATCTTCATTTATCTCGGACAATTATAATACACCAGGTGGTGCTTTTTTTTCTAGTAGGTATGTCGCCGTCAGAGCGGCTCGTCGCCGTCAGAGCGGCTCGTCGCCGTCAGAGCGGCTCGTCGCCGTCAGAGCGGCTCGTCGCCCTCAGAGCGGCTCGTCGCCCTCAGAGCGGCTCGTCGCCCTCAGAGCGGCTCGTCGCCCTCAGAGCGGCTCGTCGCCCTCAGAGCGGCTCGTCGCCCTCAGAGCGGCTCGTCGCCCTCAGAGCGGCTAGTTGCCCTCAGAGCCGCTCGTCTAACAATTACCCAAATACCGTTATTCAAGTCGTCATAAAAAGGTAATTGATTTAATGTTCTTGATATGGGTGCGTCGTGTTTAACATTAATTATCATAGTTATGATTCGTTTGTAAATATAAAATTGAAAAAGTTACTTAAAAATTTCTAAATGATTTCTGTCTCTCTGTCTTCGGAAACAATGTTCACTCAGACGTCTATGTTGATGTTAACTTAATGCTATTATGTTAAGGAATTTACGAGAATCTTATGGTGAGGTGAAGGCACCATTCCGTCTTATTTAGGTATATCCTGGCGATGGTATATCACAGAACTGGCGGCATGTAAAGTCACAGCACTGGAGACACCAGTCCATAATGGCTTTTACATGTCGGCCCCTGGCTTATACAACCACTTCAAAACTTTCATTTATCTCTCTGGCTTCTTGCTACCACCTGGGTGGACCTTTCTTGCGTTTATGATCCGGTATCGGCTTTTTGGAAAACTTGCAGAATGCCCAACTGCCGGATTAGATATTAGAAATTGATATTGTAAACTCCTGTGTCGCGTCTCGGACATCACCTGGAGTCTCGCACAATCACCAAAGGCATAAAACAATATCAAGATTAGTGTCTGCAACACGTGGTTATTGCGCGAGCTGGCCAGGGGTCACCACTAACCTGTTTACATGAAGCACAGAGCCACTTATTGCTGCCACCAATTGGTTTGTTGACAGTGCCTCACTTAACTTACCGCCTCAGGCTCTCGTTCTGGCTCTAGCTCTGAAAATTCACTTCAGAAAAGCTACACTAGATCATTCTTTCCACTTATTTTGAGAGGAATGATAATGACTGTCTATCTAGTAATTTTCTTGTGTATGGGTTACATGTAATATACTGAGAAGACTTATATGATACCTCTATAGTGGATTCTTAATATTTCCTGCTGAAATTCTTTTTTTTAAGTCATCCATATTCATACGTATATCCTGTGTGGTTTCTGTCGACCTTACACACACACACACACACACACACAGGAACCATACATAGTTTTAAGAAGAATGGAGGAGGGAGAGAGAGGACGTAGTAGCGATCAGTGAAGTGGTGGGGCCAGGAGCTATAAACCGATCCCTGAAACCATAAATAGATGAGTAAATAGGTGAGTACACACACACGCACGTTAACAAATTTCCTCAACTATACAAATATCACTAATGATGGGCTAGGATGTTTATTACTGAAGAGTTTTCGCCTGGTCTGGGACCGAGTGATGAGACCTTTCCTTCCTACCAAGACGGTCTTCAGGTAAACTGAGACCTTTGTTAATCCTGGTGAACTAAAAAAAGTTCACAAGAAGAGCCTCATTTCCATAGTGATGTTCTTGACTCATTTGCATGTTCATTTGTGTTTTATTTATGTAGATCATTTACCTGTGATATATGTCCTACATACACCGGTGTTGCATGTCATACATACACACGTGTTTTATGTATGTCGACCATAGACACGTATTTCATGTATGTCAATTATGAACATACATGTTTGATGTACCTAGACCATGAACATACATTGATGTTGACTACACCAACGTGTTGTGTGTTGAACATTTGCATTTGTATGCATGTCAACTAAACTGACATGCATTCATATGTGCTACATGGTGACTATTCACATGTTTATTGTGTATGTCGGACATACACAAACATTGTATGTATACCTTATAAAGGTTTTTAATGCATATGATCCGAGCACACGAGTTTTATGTATATCACACACGCACACACACACACACACACACACACACACACGCACACACATATACACACACACACACACACACTCACACACACACACACACACACACACACACACACACACACACACACACACACACACACACACACACACACTGGTTCTAGGACCAGTATTATTTTTGGTATATGTGAATGACATGACGGAAGGGTTAGACTCAGAAGTGTCCCTGTTTGCAGATGATGTGAAGTTAATGAGGAGAATTAAATCAGATGAGGATCAGGCAGGACTTCAAAGAGACATGGACAGACTGGACACCTGGTCCAGCAACTGGCTTCTCGAATTTAACCCCGCCAAATGCAAAGTTATGAAGATCGGGGAAGGGCACAGAAGACCGCAGACGGAGTATAGGCTATGTGGCCAAAGACTGCAAACCTCACTCAAGGAGAAAGATCTTGGGGTGAGTATAACACCGAGCACGTCTCCGAAAGCACACATTAACCAGATAACTGCTGCAGCATATTGGCGCCTGGCAAACCTGAGAATAGCGTTCCGATACCTTAGTAAGGAATCGTTCAAGACACTGTACACTGTGTACGTCAGGCCCATACTGGAGTATGCAGCACCAGTATGGAACCCACACCTGGTCAAGCACGTCAAGAAATTAGAGAAAGTGCAAAGATTTGCGACAAGATTAGTTCCAGAGCTAAGGGGAATGTCCTACGAAGAAAGGTTAAGGGAAATCGCCCTGACAACACTGGAGGACAGGAGGGTTAGGGGAGACATGATAACGACATCCAAAATACTGCGTGGAATAAACAAGGTGGACAGAGACAGGATGTTCCAGAGAGCGGACACAGAAACAAGGAGTCACGCCTGGAAGTTGAAGACTCAGATGAGTCAAAGGGATGTTATGAATTATTTCTTCAGTCATAGTCAGGTAGTGGAACAGTCTGGCGAGTGATGTAGTGGAGGCAGGAACCATACATAGCCTTAAGACGAGGTATGATAAAGCTCATGGAGCAGGGAGAGAGAGGACCTAATAGCGCTCAGTGAAGAGGCGGGGCCAGAAGCCGAGTCTCGACCCCTGCAACCACACTTAGGTGAGTACAATTAGATGAGTACATACACACACACGCACACACACACACACACACACACACACACACACAAATTGACATGCATAGACATGTGTTGAATGTTGACTATTCAAACGCGTTGTATGGTGAGTATAACACCGAACTCATCTGAGGCGCACATCAACCAAATAACTGCTGCAACATACGGGCGACTAGAAAACCTAAGAACAGCATTCCGACATCTCAGTAAGGAGTCGTTCAGGACTCTGCACATCGTGTACATCAGGCCCATATTGGAATATGGAGCATCAATTTGGAACCCACACCTGGCCAAGCAGGTCAGAAAATTAGAGAAAGTGCAAGGGTTTGCAACGAGACTAGTCCCTGAGTTAAGGGATTAGTCTCTGGAGGACAGGAGGGACAGGGGGGACATACCATATAAAATACTGAGAGGAATCGACAAGGTGGGCAAGGCTAGGATATTCCAGAGATGGGACACACCAACAAGGGATCACAATTGGAAGTTGAAGACTCAGATGAGTCACAGGGATGTGAGGAAGTATTTCTTCAGTCACAGAGTTGTCATAAAGTGGAATAGTCTGGAAAGGGTGGTGGTGGAGGAAGGATCCATACATAGCTTTAACAATAGGTATGATACAGCTCATGGAGCAAGAAGGGAGTGATATAGTAGCGATCAGTGAAGAGGCGGGGCCAGGAGCTATGAATCGACCCCTGGAACCACAATTAGGTGAGTATAATTAGATGAGTAGAAAGAACGAACATCACAAACCTGGCTAGAACAGTTCCCAAATAACCAACTACTGCTGTTCTTACTTTTACTATTACTACAACTACTACTACAGCAACAACTTTCTACTGCTACTGCTACAGCGGTTCTACAAAAAAAACAAATTGATGTCTGTATAACTCCTGGGAACCTCATCAGAAACTTTACCTACCAACTAGCTAGGACTTTAGGTAGTTTCAAATTTAGGTTGGATAAATATATGAGTGAGAGGGGTTGGATTTAAGTGGGACTTCCAAATGAGTGGATAGAGTTACCAGACCTAATTTCTTGGGTAGCATTGAAAATTGGGTTGGTCAAATGTTTTGTTAGCGGGATGGATTGTAAAGGACCTACCTAGTATGGGCCAACAGGCCTGCTGCAGTGATCCTCCTTTCTTATGTTCTTATGTAACTCAGGATCACAATGAAGGAATTATTATACAAAGAGACTACGTTTACGTGACTTTCATTTTGCCATCTGGACAGAACTGGAGGAAGAACTGGTTAGTCCCCTCACTGGTGACAGTCAATACTCTGGCTGCAATGTTTACATTTATCTTAACTTTAGCTGTATAGCCCTTGTGGCTTAGCGCTTCTTTTTGATTATAATAATAATCTTAACTTTAATTCAATGCGTTTTCCTTTTCAATGGTGAAGGTTTCCTTATCCAAGGAATTTGAAGCACCGTCTTGAAGGCTATGTATTTATTAGCAGCGAGATGTAATGGTTTAGAAAAATGAGACAACCAGTGGTTTCTTCAGTCCTCAATAAAGATTCCCAAATGTGTTGCACAAGTGCCTCATTCTTCATTTATTAGCGACAACTAACGGAGAATGTTTGTCTCCAGTTCTTTTGAACTGTGATGACTGGCTGCCTATCTCACCGATTGTTTTCAAGGGCTCGACCTTCAACTTTAAACCGAGGTTTATAACTCACCTTTTTTTGTAGATGAATGGTTCAGAGAACCGACATGTTGATAAATTAGACACATGTGCAACTCTTGGGTATCTTTATTGTGGAAACGTTTCGCCACACAGTGGCTTCATCAGTCCGTACGTAGGAGAAACTTGAAGAACAGGAGGAGAATGAGGTGCACCTCTCCTGCCATACGGTTTATAAGCTGCCTCTCCGCTGATATGCCGCATTCTATTCAAGATTGATGGACTGAACACATCGACTCAAGGTTGAGGGACTGATTACCTCATTCTCCTCCTGTTCTTCAAGTTTCTCCTACGTACGGACTGATGAAGCCACTGTGTGGCGAAACGTTTCCACAACAAAGATACCCAAGAGTTGCACATGTGTCTAATTTATCAACATAACTCACCTTGTACCGAACCCATTTCTGCCTGAAGTGTGTGTGTGTGTGTGTGTGTGTGTGTGTGTGTGTGTGATATCAGCTGGCTGATCACACACACACACACACTTCTTCCCTTCTCTCCCACACACCTTTTCCATTCTCTAGCGCACCTAGTTTTTGCCTCTCTACACCTCTGGGTAAACCAAGGGCTCGTTCTGGTCCTCCCTTTATATCTATTGCCCTTAAGAACAAACCTCTCTGCCTCCTCGCATTTTGTCACTTCGTCTATCATTTCATTTCGTTTACTGATTTTCCCACCAATTCTCTTTCTCAATAAACCTTTTGCAGGAAATTTCTCATGCCTGTGTAGTTCCCTCTTTTGTAGTTTGGCTTCTCCCATCCTATTCCTGCTTCCCTCTCCACTTGTAACTATGTATTCGAAGCACAGAACCCTGTCATCACTAGCTCTGAGGGGCCTCTCGTATGTGAATGCTACGCCCAGTCTTGCTGGTTCATCCTCTCCTCTCTCTGGTAGTATTCCTAACACATAACATATAGCAGTAGAAATAATTAGGAGGAAGGGTGGGAACCCTGTCATATGTGGCATTTTGCCAAGGAGAGGAGTTGGAAATGAATGGTTGTCCAGGGCAATTGGTGTCAATTGCTGGCTGGACAAATACTGTAAGGAAAATGCGGTAACATTCATTGACAACTGGGACCTCTTCTATGGCAGAAATGACATGTATGCCAGGGATGGGGTTCACTTATCTAGGTCTGGGGTGGGAGCACTGGCAACTGCAGTGGAGGGAGCTGTTAGGACTTTAAACTAGGAATAGTTAGCGGTATAGGTTTTGGCAGGAAAAGAGTGAAGTCCCAGTGTAGTAATATTATGAGTTCTAAAGGAACTAGTAATAAGCAGAACGAGGTAGATATTGAAAAGCCAGTGACATTGGGTGATAAGGACAGTAATGGGTTTAGTAGAAAAACAGAAATGAGCAGGAAGGGTAAAGAGAAAGGAGAGTCTTTCAATGTTTATTATGCTAATAGCCGTAGAGCTAGGAATAAGATGGACGAGTTGAGATTAGTCGCTAATGCAGGTAACATTGATGTATTTGCCTTAACTGAGACATGGTTTAATTCAAAAAGTCGGGACATGCCTGCGGAATGTCACATTCAGGGTTTTAAATTGTTCCAAGTAGATAGAAGTATCGGGAAGGGGGGTGGGGTGGCATTGTATGTCCGAGATCGCTTGAACTGTTGCATAAAAACGGGTATTAAGTCTGAAGCAACACATACAGAGTCTGTTTGGATAAAATTTTCAGAGGGGCATGAAAAACTGATTTTAGGAGTGATATACCGTCCCCCAAACTTAGATAGGGACCAAGGGAGACTACTATGGGAGAAAATTGTTAAGGCCACAAGGCACGATGATGTAGTAATTCTAGGAGACTTTAACTTTAGTTATATTGATTGGAATTTCTTGACTGGGAATTTAGAATCATACGACTTCTTAGAGGTAGTTCAGGATTGTTTTTTGAAGCAGTTTGTGACAGAACCTACAAGGGGAAATAACCTGCTTGACTTAGTTCTGGCAAACAATGAATCCCTTGTTAATAATTTAGAAATTTCAGAGGAACTGGGTGCTAGCGACCACAAGTCAATTACATTTAGCATTGAATGGAAGTACGATAGTAGCGATAACTCAGTAACAGTCCCAGATTTTCGCTTAGCAGATTACGATGGGCTTAGAGAACACTTATCATCTGTTGACTGGGGTAACGAAGTGAGCTATCAATATGACAATTTTCTGAACAATATACATGCTGCTCAAAGAACGTTTATCCCATATAAATAAATTAGATCAAATAGAAATGACCCAAAATGGATGAATAATAAGCTCAAATATCTACTAGGGCATAAGAAAGGAATTTATAGGCGTATCAAAAGAGGTGAGGATCATCTTATGAATCAGTATATTGACATTAAGAGGGACATTAAAAAGGGGATAAGAAAAGCTAAAAGGGACTATGAAATTAAAGTTGCTAGGGATTCTAAAACTAACCCAAAGAGTTTTTTCCAGGTCTATAGAACAAAAGTTAGAGATAAGATAGGTCTCCTTAAAAATAACTATGGACATCTTACTGACAAAGAGAATGAAATGTGCTCGATTTTAAATAATTATTTTCTCTCGGTTTTTACACAGGAAGACACTAACAATATTCCAGTAATTAATTTTTATAGTGGGCTAGAAGAAGATAAATTATGTAACATCACAGTCACTAGTGAAATGGTTGTGAAGCAGATAGACCGACTGAAGCAAAATAAGTCGCCGGGTCCTGATGAGGTTTTTTCAAGGGTTCTTAAGGAATGCAAAATGGAAGTCTGTGAACCATTAACTAATATTTTTAATTTCTCTCTTCAAACAGGTGTAGTGTCTGATATGTGGAAGATGGCTAATGTAATTCCTATTTTTAAAACAGGGGACAAGTCGTTACCGTCAAATTACCGCCCAACAAGCCTGACCTCAATTGTAGGCAAATTACTAGAGTCAATTATAGCTGAGATTATAAGAAACCATCTCGATAAGCATAGCTTGATTAACGATACTCAGCATGGATTCACAAGAGGCCGGTCTGGAGTTTACCTGGAGAGAGTTCCGGGGGTCAACGCCCCCGCGGCCCGGTCTGTGACCAGGCCTCCTTAGGTCAGTGTCCCAGGATGCGACCCACACCAGTCGACTAACACCCAAGTACCCATTTTACTGATGGGGAACATAGACAACAGGTGGAAAGAAACACGTCCAATGTTTCTACTCTGGCTGGGAATCGAACCCAGGCCCTCACCGTGTGAAGCGAGAGCGTTAACCACCAGGCCACCAGAGGTCTTGTCTAACTAATTTATTAACTTTCTTCAGTAAAGCTTTTGAGGCTGTTGACCACGATAATGAATTTGATATTATTTACTTAGATTTTAGTAAGGCATTTGATAGAGTTCCGCACCAAAGACTGTTAAAGAAAGTAGCAGCTCATGGCATTGGGGGAAGGGTGCTCTCGTGGATCGAATCATGGCTCACAGACAGGAAGCAGAGTGTCCATAAATGGGGTTAAATCCGAGTGGGGATCGGTAACAAGCGGCGTTCCACAGGGGTCAGTCTTGGGCCCGTTGTTGTTTATAATATATATCAATGATCTTGATGAAGGAATTAGTAGTGATATGAGCAAATTCGCCGATGACACAAAGATAGGTAGGATAATTGATTCAAACGTAGATGTTAGGGAACTTCAGATAGATTTAGACAAATTCTATTGTTGGTCAGAAAAGTGGCAGATGCAGTTCAATGTAGATAAATGCAAGGTTCTGAAGCTCGGGAGTGTCCATAACCCTAGCACTTACAAGTTAAATAATGTAGAACTTAGCCATACAGATTGCGAAAAGGACTTGGGGGTTATGGTAAGCAGCAACCTTAAACCATGACAGCAGTGCTTAAGCGTACGTAATAAGGCAAATAGATTATTGGGATTTATATCAAGAAGTGTAAGCAACAGAAGTCCAGAGGTCATACTGCAGCTTTATACATCATTAGTAAGGCCTCACCTAGATTATGCAGCTCAGTTCTGGTCTCCATATTACAGAATGGACATAAATTCGTTAGAAAACATTCAGCGTAGAATGACTAAATTAAT